>NW_026646264.1:300000-389920 GCF_949987535.1 Balaenoptera acutorostrata
ACAATGCTCCATAATTCTTGTAATCACAATGTTCCATGACCGTGTCACCACAATGCTCCATGGCCCTTGTCATCACAATGCTCCAGAATTCTTTTCATCACAATATTCCATGACCGTGTCATCACAATGCTCCATGGCCCTTGTCATCACAATTCTCCAGAATTCTTGTCATCACAATGTTCCATGACCGTGTCATCACAATGCTCCATGGCCCTTGTCATCACAATGCTCCAGAATTCTTGTCATCACAATGTTCCATGACCGTGTCACCACAATGCTCCACAATTCTTGTCATCACAATGTTCCATGACCGTGTCATCACAATGCTACATGACACTGGTCATCACAGTTCTCCATGACCTTTGCCATCACAATGCTCTATATAGTTTTTCATGACAATTCTAAATGACCACTTTAATCAATTTGCTTGCTGAACATTTTCATCACATTTCTCTATTGTCATTACAATTCCCCATGACCCCTTTCTTCACAATGCTCCATGATGCCTGTCATCACAATGCTCAATGGCTTTTGTTATCACAATGCTCCAGGACCAGTTTCATCACAATACTCCATCCCCCTTGTCATCACGGTGCACAATGAAACCTCTCATTACAATGCTCCGTGACACTTGTCATCACAATGCTCCATGGCCCTTGTCATCACAATGCTCCAGAATTCTTGTCATCACCATGTTCCATGACCATGTCATCACAATTCTCCATGGCCCTTCGCATCACAATGCTCCAGAATTCTTGTCATCACAATGTTCCATGACCGTGTCATCACAATGCTCCATGGCCCTTTTCATCACAATGCTCCAGATTGCTTGTCATCACAAAGTTCCATGACCGTGTCATCACAATGCACCATGGCCTTTGTCATCACCATGCTCCAGAATTCTTGTCATCACAATGTTCCATGACCGTGTCATCACAATGCTCCAGAATTCTTGTCATCACCATGTTCCATGACCATGTCATCACAATTCTCCATGGCCCTACTCATCACAATGCTCCAGAATTCTTGTCATCACAATGTTCCATGACCGTGTCATCACAATGCACCATGGCCCTTGTCATCACAATGCTCCATAATTCTTGTCATCACAATGTTCCATGACCGTGTCATTAAAATGCTCCAGAATTCTTGTCATCACAATGTTCCATGACCATGTCATCACAATGCTCCATGGCCCTTGTCATCACAATACTCCAGAATTCTTGTCATCACAATGTTCCATGATCGTGTCATCACAATGCTCCATGGCCCTTGTCATCACAATGCTCCAGAATTCTTGTCATCACAATGTTCCATGACCGTGTCATCACAATGCTCCATGGCCCTTGTCATCACAATGCTCCAGAATTCTTGTCATCACAATGTTCCATGACCGTGTCATCACAATGCTCCATAATTCTTGTCATCACAATGTTCCATGACCGTGTCATCACAATGCTCCATAATTCTTGTCATCACAATGTTCCATGACCGTGTCACCACAATGCTCCACAATTCTTGTCATCACAATGTTCCATGACCGTGTCATCACAATGCTACATGACACTGGTCATCACAGTTCTCCATGACTTTTGCCATCACAATGCTCTATATAGTTTTTCATGACAATTCTAAATGACCACTTTAATCAATTTGCTTGCTGAACATTTTCATCACATTTCTCTATTGTCATTACAATTCCCCATGACCCCTTTCTTCACAATGCTCCATGATGCCTGTCATCACAATGCTCAATGGCTTTTGTTATCACAATGCTCCAGGACCAGTTTCATCACAATACTCCATCCCCCTTGTCATCACGGTGCACAATGAAACCTCTCATTACAATGCTCCGTGACACTTGTCATCACAATGCTCCATGGCCCTTGTCATCACAATGCTCCAGAATTCTTGTCATCACCATGTTCCATGACCATGTCATCACAATTCTCCATGGCCCTTCGCATCACAATGCTCCAGAATTCTTGTCATCACAATGTTCCATGACCGTGTCATCACAATGCTCCATGGCCCTTTTCATCACAATGCTCCAGATTGCTTGTCATCACAAAGTTCCATGACCGTGTCATCACAATGCACCATGGCCTTTGTCATCACCATGCTCCAGAATTCTTGTCATCACAATGTTCCATGACCGTGTCATCACAATGCTCCAGAATTCTTGTCATCACCATGTTCCATGACCATGTCATCACAATTCTCCATGGCCCTACTCATCACAATGCTCCAGAATTCTTGTCATCACAATGTTCCATGACCGTGTCATCACAATGCACCATGGCCCTTGTCATCACAATGCTCCATAATTCTTGTCATCACAATGTTCCATGACCGTGTCATTAAAATGCTCCAGAATTCTTGTCATCACAATGTTCCATGACCATGTCATCACAATGCTCCATGGCCCTTGTCATCACAATACTCCAGAATTCTTGTCATCACAATGTTCCATGATCGTGTCATCACAATGCTCCATGGCCCTTGTCATCACAATGCTCCAGAATTCTTGTCATCACAATGTTCCATGACCGTGTCATCACAATGCTCCATGGCCCTTGTCATCACAATGCTCCAGAATTCTTGTCATCACAATGTTCCATGACCGTGTCATCACAATGCTCCATAATTCTTGTCATCACAATGTTCCATGACCGTGTCATCACAATGCTCCATAATTCTTGTCATCACAATGTTCCATGACCGTGTCACCACAATGCTCCACAATTCTTGTCATCACAATGTTCCATGACCGTGTCATCACAATGCTACATGACACTGGTCATCACAGTTCTCCATGACTTTTGCCATCACAATGCTCTATATAGTTTTTCATGACAATTCTAAATGACCACTTTAATCAATTTGCTTGCTGAACATTTTCATCACATTTCTCTATTGTCATTACAATTCCCCATGACCCCTTTCTTCACAATGCTCCATGATGCCTGTCATCACAATGCTCAATGGCTTTTGTTATCACAATGCTCCAGGACCAGTTTCATCACAATACTCCATCCCCCTTGTCATCACGGTGCACAATGAAACCTCTCATTACAATGCTCCGTGACACTTGTCATCACAATGCTCCATGGCCCTTGTCATCACAATGCGCCAGAATTCTTGTCATCACAATGTTCCATGACCATGTCATCACAATGCACCATGGCCTTTGTCATCACCATGCTCCAGAATTCTTGTCATCACAATGTTCCATGACCGTGTCATCACAATGCTCCATAATTCTTGTCATCACAATGTTCCATGACCGTGTCATCACAATGCTCCATAATTCTTGTCATCACAATGTTCCATGACTCTGTCATCACAATACTCCATGGCCCTTGTCATCACAATGCTCCAGAATTCTTGTCATCACAATGTTCCATGACCATGTCATCACAATGCTCCATGGCCCTTGTCATCACAATGCTCCAGAATTCTTGTCATCACAATGTTCCATGACCATGTCATCACAATGCACCATGGCCTTTGTCATCACCATGCTCCAGAATTCTTGTCATCACAATGTTCCATGACCGTGTCATCACAATGCTCCATAATTCTTGTCATCACAATGTTCCATGACCGTGTCATCACAATGCTCCATAATTCTTGTCATCACAATGTTCCATGACCATGTCACCACAATGCTCCATGGCCCTTGTCATCACAATGCTCCAGAATTCTTGTCATCACAATGTTCCATGACCGTGTCATCACAATGCTCCATATTTCTTGTCATCACAATGTTCCATGACCGTGTCACCACAATTCTCCATGGCCCTTGTCATCACAATGCTCCAGAATTCTTGTCATCACAATGTTCCATGACCGTGTCATCACAATGCTCCATGGCCCTTGTCATCACAATGCTCCAGAATTCTTGTCATCACAATGTTCCATGACCGTGTCATCACAATGCGCCATGGCCCTTTTCATCACAATGCTCCAGATTGCTTGTCATCACAATGTTCCATGACCGTGTCTTCACAATGCACCATGGCCCTTGTCATCACAATGCTCCATAATTCTTGTCATCACAATGTTCCATTACCATGTCATCACAATGCTCCATGGCCCTTGTCATCACAATGCTCCAGAATTCTTGTCATCACAATGTTCCATGACCGTGTCATCACAATGCTCCATAATTCTTGTCATCACAATGTTCCATGACCGTGTCATCACAATGCTCCATAATTCTTGTAATCACAATGTTCCATGACCGTGTCACCACAATGCTCCATGGCCCTTGTCATCACAATGCTCCAGAATTCTTTTCATCACAATATTCCATGACCGTGTCATCACAATGCTCCATGGCCCTTGTCATCACAATTCTCCAGAATTCTTGTCATCACAATGTTCCATGACCGTGTCATCACAATGCTCCATGGCCCTTGTCATCACAATGCTCCAGAATTCTTGTCATCACAATGTTCCATGACCGTGTCATCACAATGCTCCATAATTCTTGTCATCACAATGTTCCATGACCGTGTCATCACAATGCTCCATAATTCTTGTCATCACAATGTTCCATGACCGTGTCACCACAATGCTCCACAATTCTTGTCATCACAATGTTCCATGACCGTGTCATCACAATGCTACATGACACTGGTCATCACAGTTCTCCATGACCTTTGCCATCACAATGCTCTATATAGTTTTTCATGACAATTCTAAATGACCACTTTAATCAATTTGCTTGCTGAACATTTTCATCACATTTCTCTATTGTCATTACAATTCCCCATGACCCCTTTCTTCACAATGCTCCATGATGCCTGTCATCACAATGCTCAATGGCTTTTGTTATCACAATGCTCCAGGACCAGTTTCATCACAATACTCCATCCCCCTTGTCATCACGGTGCACAATGAAACCTCTCATTACAATGCTCCGTGACACTTGTCATCACAATGCTCCATGGCCCTTGTCATCACAATGCTCCAGAATTCTTGTCATCACCATGTTCCATGACCATGTCATCACAATTCTCCATGGCCCTTCGCATCACAATGCTCCAGAATTCTTGTCATCACAATGTTCCATGACCGTGTCATCACAATGCTCCATGGCCCTTTTCATCACAATGCTCCAGATTGCTTGTCATCACAAAGTTCCATGACCGTGTCATCACAATGCACCATGGCCTTTGTCATCACCATGCTCCAGAATTCTTGTCATCACAATGTTCCATGACCGTGTCATCACAATGCTCCAGAATTCTTGTCATCACCATGTTCCATGACCATGTCATCACAATTCTCCATGGCCCTACTCATCACAATGCTCCAGAATTCTTGTCATCACAATGTTCCATGACCGTGTCATCACAATGCACCATGGCCCTTGTCATCACAATGCTCCATAATTCTTGTCATCACAATGTTCCATGACCGTGTCATTAAAATGCTCCAGAATTCTTGTCATCACAATGTTCCATGACCATGTCATCAAAATGCTCCATGGCCCTTGTCATCACAATACTCCAGAATTCTTGTCATCACAATGTTCCATGATCGTGTCATCACAATGCTCCATGGCCCTTGTCATCACAATGCTCCAGAATTCTTGTCATCACAATGTTCCATGACCGTGTCATCACAATGCTCCATGGCCCTTGTCATCACAATGCTCCAGAATTCTTGTCATCACAATGTTCCATGACCGTGTCATCACAATGCTCCATAATTCTTGTCATCACAATGTTCCATGACCGTGTCATCACAATGCTCCATAATTCTTGTCATCACAATGTTCCATGACCGTGTCACCACAATGCTCCACAATTCTTGTCATCACAATGTTCCATGACCGTGTCATCACAATGCTACATGACACTGGTCATCACAGTTCTCCATGACTTTTGCCATCACAATGCTCTATATAGTTTTTCATGACAATTCTAAATGACCACTTTAATCAATTTGCTTGCTGACCATTTTCATCACATTTCTCTATTGTCATTACAATTCCCCATGACCCCTTTCTTCACAATGCTCCATGATGCCTGTCATCACAATGCTCAATGGCTTTTGTTATCACAATGCTCCAGGACCAGTTTCATCACAATACTCCATCCCCCTTGTCATCACGGTGCACAATGAAACCTCTCATTACAATGCTCCGTGACACTTGTCATCACAATGCTCCATGGCCCTTGTCATCACAATGCGCCAGAATTCTTGTCATCACAATGTTCCATGACCATGTCATCACAATGCTCCATGGCCCTTGTCATCACAATTCTCCAGAATTCTTGTCCTCACAATGTTCCATGACCGTGTCATCACAATGCTCCATGGCCCTTGTCATCACAATGCTCCAGAATTCTTGTCATCACAATGTTCCATGACTCTGTCATCACAATACTCCATGGCCCTTGTCATCACAATGCTCCAGAATTCTTGTCATCACAATGTTCCATGACCATGTCATCACAATGCTCCATGGCCCTTGTCATCACAATGCTCCAGAATTCTTGTCATCACAATGTTCCATGACCGTGTCATCACAATGCTCCATAATTCTTGTCATCACAATGTTCCATGACCGTGTCACCACAATGCTCCATAGCCCTTGTCATCACAATGCTCCAGAATACTTGTCACCACAATGTTCCATGACCGTGTCATTAAAATGCTCCAGAATTCTTGTCATCACAATGTTCTATGACCGTGTCATCACAATGCTCCATGGCCCTTGTCATCACAATTCTCCAGAATTCTTGTCATCACAATGTTCCATGACCGTGTCATCACAATGCTCCATGGCCCTTGTCATCACAATGCTCCAGAATTCTTGTCATCACCATGTTCCATGACCGTGTCATCACAATGCTCAATGGCCCTTTTCATCACAATGCTCCAGATTGCTTGTCATCACAAAGTTCCATGACCGTGTCATCACAATGCTCCAGAATTCTTGTCATCCCCATGTTCCATAACCATGTCATCACAATTCTCCATGGCCCTTCTCATCACAATGCTCCAGAATTCTTGTCATCACAATGTTCCATGACCGTGTCATCACAATGCACCATGGCCCTTGTCATCACAATTCTCCAGAATTCTTGTCATCACAATGTTCCATGACCATGTCATCACAATGCTCCATGGCCCTTGTCATCACAATTCTCCAGAATTCTTGTCATCACAATGTTCCATGACCGTGTCATCACAAGGCTCCATGGCCCTTGTCATCACAATGCTCCAGAATTCTTGTCATCACAATGTTCCATGACCGTGTCATCACAATGCTCCATAATTCTTGTCATCACAATGTTCCATGACCGTGTCATCACAATGCTACATGACACTTGTCATCACAGTTCTCCATGACCTTTGCCATCACAATGCTCTATATAGTTTTTCATGACAATTCTAAATGAGCACTTTAATCAATTTGCTTGCTGACCATTTTCATCACATTTCTCTATTGTCATTACAATTCCCCATGACCCCTTTCTTCACAATGCTCCATGATGCCTGTCATCACAATGCTCAATGGCTTTTGTTATCACAATGCTCCAGGACCAGTTTCATCACAATACTCCATCCCGCTTGTCATCACGGTGCACAATGAAATCTCTCATTACAATGCTCCGTGACACTTGTCATCACAATGCTCCATGGCCCTTGTCATCACAATGCTCCAGAAATCTTGTCATCACCATGTTCCATGACCATGTCATCACAATTCTCCATGGCCCTTCGCATCACAATTCTCCAGAATTCTTGTCATCACAATGTTCCATGACCGTGTCATCACAATGCTCCATGGCCCTTGTCATCACAATGCTCCAGATTGCTTGTCATCACAAAGTTCCATGACCGTGTCATCACAATGCACCATGGCCTTTGTCATCACCATGCTCCAGAATTCTTGTCATCACAATGTTCCATGACCGTGTCATCACAATGCTCCATGGCCCTTGTCATCACAATGCTCCAGAATTCTTGTCATCACAATGTTCCATGACCGTGTCATCACAATGCTCCATAATTCTTGTCATCACAATGTTCCATGACCGTGTCATCACAATGCTACATGACACTTGTCATCACAGTTCTCCATGACCTTTGCCATCACAATGCTCTATATAGTTTTTCATGACAATTCTAAATGACCACTTTAATCAATTTGCTTGCTGACCATTTTCATCACATTTCTCTATTGTCATTACAATTCCCCATGACCCCTTTCTTCACAATGCTCCATGATGCCTGTCATCACAATGCTCAATGGCTTTTGTTATCACAATGCTCCAGGACCAGTTTCATCACAATACTCCATCCCGCTTGTCATCACGGTGCACAATGAAACCTCTCATTACAATGCTCCGTGACACTTGTCATCACAATGCTCCATGGCCCTTGTCATCACAATGCTCCAGAATTCTTGTCATCACCATGTTCCATGACCATGTCATCACAATTCTCCATGGCCCTTCGCATCACAATTCTCCAGAATTCTTGTCATCACAATGTTCCATGACCGTGTCATCACAATGCTCCATGGCCCTTGTCATCACAATGCTCCAGATTGCTTGTCATCACAAAGTTCCATGACCGTGTCATCACAATGCACCATGGCCTTTGTCATCACCATGCTCCAGAATTCTTGTCATCACAATGTTCCATGACCGTGTCATCACAATGCTCCATAATTCTTGTCATCACAATGTTCCATGACCGTGTCATCACAATGCTCCATAATTCTTGTCATCACAATGTTCCATGACCATGTCACCACAATGCTCCATGGCCCTTGTCATCACAATGCTCCAGAATTCTTGTCATCACAATGTTCCATGACCGTGTCATCACAATGCTCCATAATTCTTGTCATCACAATGTTCCATGACCGTGTCACCACAATGCTCCATGGCCCTTGTCATCACAATGCTCCAGAATTCTTGTCATCACAATGTTCCATGACCGTGTCATCACAATGCTCCATGGCCCTTGTCATCACAATGCTCCAGAATTCTTGTCATCACAATGTTCCATGACCGTGTCATCACAATGCGCCATGGCCCTTTTCATCACAATGCTCCAGATTGCTTGTCATCACAATGTTCCATGACCGTGTCTTCACAATGCACCATGGCCCTTGTCATCACAATGCTCCATAATTCTTGTCATCACAATGTTCCATTACCGTGTCATCACAATGCTCCATGGCCCTTGTCATCACAATGCTCCAGAATTCTTGTCATCACAATGTTCCATGACCGTGTCATCACAATGCTCCATAATTCTTGTCATCACAATGTTCCATGACCGTGTCATCACAATGCTCCATAATTCTTGTAATCACAATGTTCCATGACCGTGTCACCACAATGCTCCATGGCCCTTGTCATCACAATGCTCCAGAATTCTTTTCATCACAATATTCCATGACCGTGTCATCACAATGCTCCATGGCCCTTGTCATCACAATTCTCCAGAATTCTTGTCATCACAATGTTCCATGACCGTGTCATCACAATGCTCCATGGCCCTTGTCATCACAATGCTCCAGAATTCTTGTCATCACAATGTTCCATGACCGTGTCATCACAATGCTCCATAATTCTTGTCATCACAATGCTCCATAATTCTTGTCATCACAATGTTCCATGACCGTGTCACCACAATGCTCCACAATTCTTGTCATCACAATGTTCCATGACCGTGTCATCACAATGCTACATGACACTGGTCATCACAGTTCTCCATGACCTTTGCCATCACAATGCTCTATATAGTTTTTCATGACAATTCTAAATGACCACTTTAATCAATTTGCTTGCTGAACATTTTCATCACATTTCTCTATTGTCATTACAATTCCCCATGACCCCTTTCTTCACAATGCTCCATGATGCCTGTCATCACAATGCTCAATGGCTTTTGTTATCACAATGCTCCAGGACCAGTTTCATCACAATACTCCATCCCCCTTGTCAACACGGTGCACAATGAAACCTCTCATTACAATGCTCCGTGACACTTGTCATCACAATGCTCCATGGCCCTTGTCATCACAATGCTCCAGAATTCTTGTCATCACCATGTTCCATGACCATGTCATCACAATTCTCCATGGCCCTTCGCATCACAATGCTCCAGAATTCTTGTCATCACAATGTTCCATGACCGTGTCATCACAATGCTCCATGGCCCTTTTCATCACAATGCTCCAGATTGCTTGTCATCACAAAGTTCCATGACCGTGTCATCACAATGCACCATGGCCTTTGTCATCACCATGCTCCAGAATTCTTGTCATCACAATGTTCCATGACCGTGTCATCACAATGCTCCAGAATTCTTGTCATCACCATGTTCCATGACCATGTCATCACAATTCTCCATGGCCCTACTCATCACAATGCTCCAGAATTCTTGTCATCACAATGTTCCATGACCGTGTCATCACAATGCACCATGGCCCTTGTCATCACAATGCTCCATAATTCTTGTCATCACAATGTTCCATGACCGTGTCATTAAAATGCTCCAGAATTCTTGTCATCACAATGTTCCATGACCATGTCATCACAATGCTCCATGGCCCTTGTCATCACAATACTCCAGAATTCTTGTCATCACAATGTTCCATGATCGTGTCATCACAATGCTCCATGGCCCTTGTCATCACAATGCTCCAGAATTCTTGTCATCACAATGTTCCATGACCGTGTCATCACAATGCTCCATGGCCCTTGTCATCACAATGCTCCAGAATTCTTGTCATCACAATGTTCCATGACCGTGTCATCACAATGCTCCATAATTCTTGTCATCACAATGTTCCATGACCGTGTCATCACAATACTCCATAATTCTTGTCATCACAATGTTCCATGACCGTGTCACCACAATGCTCCACAATTCTTGTCATCACAATGTTCCATGACCGTGTCATCACAATGCTACATGACACTGGTCATCACAGTTCTCCATGACTTTTGCCATCACAATGCTCTATATAGTTTTTCATGACAATTCTAAATGACCACTTTAATCAATTTGCTTGCTGACCATTTTCATCACATTTCTCTATTGTCATTACAATTCCCCATGACCCCTTTCTTCACAATGCTCCATGATGCCTGTCATCACAATGCTCAATGGCTTTTGTTATCACAATGCTCCAGGACCAGTTTCATCACAATACTCCATCCCCCTTGTCATCACGGTGCACAATGAAACCTCTCATTACAATGCTCCGTGACACTTGTCATCACAATGCTCCATGGCCCTTGTCATCACAATGCGCCAGAATTCTTGTCATCACAATGTTCCATGACCATGTCATCACAATGCTCCATGGCCCTTGTCATCACAATTCTCCAGAATTCTTGTCCTCACAATGTTCGATGACCGTGTCCTCACAATGCTCCATGGCCCTTGTCATCACAATGCTCCAGAATTCTTGTCATCACAATGTTCCATGACTCTGTCATCACAATACTCCATGGCCCTTGTCATCACAATGCTCCAGAATTCTTGTCATCACAATGTTCCATGACCCTGTCATCACAATGCTCCATGGCCCTTGTCATCACAATGCTCCAGAATTCTTGTCATCACAATGTTCCATGACCGTGTCATCACAATGCTCCATAATTCTTGTCATCACAATGTTCCATGACCGTGTCACCACAATGCTCCATAGCCCTTGTCATCACAATGCTCCAGAATTCTTGTCACCACAATGTTCCATGACCGTGTCATTAAAATGCTCCAGAATTCTTGTCATCACAATGTTCTATGACCGTGTCATCACAATGCTCCATGGCCCTTGTCATCACAATGCTCCAGAATTCTTGTCACCACAATGTTCCATGACCGTGTCATCACAATGCTCCATGGCCCTTTTCATCACAATGCTCCAGAATTCTTGTCATCACCATGTTCCATGACCGTGTCATCACAATGCTCCATGGCCCTTGTCATCACAATGCTCCAGAATTCTTGTCATCACCATGTTCCATGACCGTGTCATCACAATGCTCCAGAATTCTTGTCATCACAATGTTCCATGACCGTGTCATCACAATGCTCCATGGCCCTTGTCATCACAATGCTCCAGAATTCTTGTCATCACCATGTTCCATGACCGTGTCATCACAATGCTCCATAATTCTTGTCATCACAATGTTCCATGACCGTGTCATCACAATGCTACATGACACTTGTCATCACAGTTCTCCATGACCTTTGCCATCACAATGCTCTATATAGTTTTTCATGACAATTCTAAATGACCACTTTAATCAATTTGCTTGCTGACCATTTTCATCACATTTCTCTATTGTCATTACAATTCCCCATGACCCCTTTCTTCACAATGCTCCATGATGCCTGTCATCACAATGCTCAATGGCTTTTGTTATCACAATGCTCCAGGACCAGTTTCATCACAATACTCCATCCCACTTGTCATCACGGTGCACAATGAAACCTCTCATTACAATGCTCCGTGACACTTGTCATCACAATGCTCCATGGCCCTTGTCATCACAATGCTCCAGAATTCTTGTCATCACCATGTTCCATGACCATGTCATCACAATTCTCCATGGCCCTTCGCATCACAATTCTCCAGAATTCTTGTCATCACAATGTTCCATGACCGTGTCATCACAATGCTCCATGGCCCTTGTCATCACAATGCTCCAGATTGCTTGTCATCACAAAGTTCCATGACCGTGTCATCACAATGCACCATGGCCTTTGTCATCACCATGCTCCAGAATTCTTGTCATCACAATGTTCCATGACCGTGTCATCACAATGCTCCATAATTCTTGTCATCACAATGTTCCATGACCGTGTCATCACAATGCTCCATAATTCTTGTCATCACAATGTTCCATGACCGTGTCACCACAATTCTCCATGGCCCTTGTCATCACAATGCTCCAGAATTCTTGTCATCACAATGTTCCATGACCGTGTCATCACAATGCTCCATGGCCCTTGTCATCACAATGCTCCAGAATTCTTGTCATCACAATGTTCCATGACCGTGTCATCACAATGCGCCATGGCCCTTTTCATCACAATGCTCCAGATTGCTTGTCATCACAATGTTCCATGACCGTGTCTTCACAATGCACCATGGCCCTTGTCATCACAATGCTCCATAATTCTTGTCATCACAATGTTCCATTACCGTG
Organism: Balaenoptera acutorostrata; assembly: GCF_949987535.1. Classification (NCBI taxonomy): domain Eukaryota; kingdom Metazoa; phylum Chordata; class Mammalia; order Artiodactyla; family Balaenopteridae; genus Balaenoptera; species Balaenoptera acutorostrata. The sequence goes on from NW_026646264.1 coordinate 313,209, forward strand.
TCATCACAATGCTCCATGGCCCTTTTCATCACAATGCTCCAGAATTCTTGTCATCACAATGTTCCATGACCGTGTCATCACAATGCTCCATAATTCTTGTCATCACAATGTTCCATGACCGTGTCATCACAATGCTCCATAATTCTTGTAATCACAATGTTCCATGACCGTGTCACCACAATGCTCCATGGCCCTTGTCATCACAATGCTCCAGAATTCTTTTCATCACAATATTCCATGACCGTGTCATCACAATGCTCCATGGCCCTTGTCATCACAATTCTCCAGAATTCTTGTCATCACAATGTTCCATGACCGTGTCATCACAATGCTCCATGGCCCTTGTCATCACAATGCTCCAGAATTCTTGTCATCACAATGTTCCATGACCGTGTCATCACAATGCTCCATAATTCTTGTCATCACAATGTTCCATGACCGTGTCATCACAATGCTCCATAATTCTTGTCATCACAATGTTCCATGACCGTGTCACCACAATGCTCCACAATTCTTGTCATCACAATGTTCCATGACCGTGTCATCACAATGCTACATGACACTGGTCATCACAGTTCTCCATGACCTTTGCCATCACAATGCTCTATATAGTTTTTCATGACAATTCTAAATGACCACTTTAATCAATTTGCTTGCTGACCATTTTCATCACATTTCTCTATTGTCATTACAATTCCCCATGACCCCTTTCTTCACAATGCTCCATGATGCCTGTCATCACAATGCTCAATGGCTTTTGTTATCACAATGCTCCAGGACCAGTTTCATCACAATACTCCATCCCCCTTGTCATCACGGTGCACAATGAAACCTCTCATTACAATGCTCCGTGACACTTGTCATCACAATGCTCCATGGCCCTTGTCATCACAATGCTCCAGAATTCTTGTCATCACCATGTTCCATGACCATGTCATCACAATTCTCCATGGCCCTTCGCATCACAATGCTCCAGAATTCTTGTCATCACAATGTTCCATGACCGTGTCATCACAATGCTCCATGGCCCTTTTCATCACAATGCTCCAGATTGCTTGTCATCACAAAGTTCCATGACCGTGTCATCACAATGCACCATGGCCTTTGTCATCACCATGCTCCAGAATTCTTGTCATCACAATGTTCCATGACCGTGTCATCACAATGCTACAGAATTCTTGTCATCACCATGTTCCATGACCATGTCATCACAATTCTCCATGGCCCTACTCATCACAATGCTCCAGAATTCTTGTCATCACAATGTTCCATGACCGTGTCATCACAATGCACCATGGCCCTTGTCATCACAATGCTCCATAATTCTTGTCATCACAATGTTCCATGACCGTGTCATTAAAATGCTCCAGAATTCTTGTCATCACAATGTTCCATGACCATGTCATCACAATGCTCCATGGCCCTTGTCATCACAATACTCCAGAATTCTTGTCATCACAATGTTCCATGATCGTGTCATCACAATGCTCCATGGCCCTTGTCATCACAATGCTCCAGAATTCTTGTCATCACAATGTTCCATGACCGTGTCATCACAATGCTCCATGGCCCTTGTCATCACAATGCTCCAGAATTCTTGTCATCACAATGTTCCATGACCGTGTCATCACAATGCTCCATAATTCTTGTCATCACAATGTTCCATGACCGTGTCATCACAATGCTCCATAATTCTTGTCATCACAATGTTCCATGACCGTGTCACCACAATGCTCCACAATTCTTGTCATCACAATGTTCCATGACCGTGTCATCACAATGCTACATGACACTGGTCATCACAGTTCTCCATGACTTTTGCCATCACAATGCTCTATATAGTTTTTCATGACAATTCTAAATGACCACTTTAATCAATTTGCTTGCTGACCATTTTCATCACATTTCTCTATTGTCATTACAATTCCCCATGACCCCTTTCTTCACAATGCTCCATGATGCCTGTCATCACAATGCTCAATGGCTTTTGTTATCACAATGCTCCAGGACCAGTTTCATCACAATACTCCATCCCCCTTGTCATCACGGTGCACAATGAAACCTCTCATTACAATGCTCCGTGACACTTGTCATCACAATGCTCCATGGCCCTTGTCATCACAATGCGCCAGAATTCTTGTCATCACAATGTTCCATGACCATGTCATCACAATGCTCCATGGCCCTTGTCATCACAATTCTCCAGAATTCTTGTCCTCACAATGTTCCATGACCGTGTCATCACAATGCTCCATGGCCCTTGTCATCACAATGCTCCAGAATTCTTGTCATCACAATGTTCCATGACTCTGTCATCACAATACTCCATGGCCCTTGTCATCACAATGCTCCAGAATTCTTGTCATCACAATGTTCCATGACCATGTCATCACAATGCTCCATGGCCCTTGTCATCACAATGCTCCAGAATTCTTGTCATCACAATGTTCCATGACCGTGTCATCACAATGCTCCATAATTCTTGTCATCACAATGTTCCATGACCGTGTCACCACAATGCTCCATAGCCCTTGTCATCACAATGCTCCAGAATTCTTGTCACCACAATGTTCCATGACCGTGTCATTAAAATGCTCCAGAATTCTTGTCATCACAATGTTCTATGACTGTGTCATCACAATGCTCCATGGCCCTTGTCATCACAATGCTCCAGAATTCTTGTCATCACAATGTTCCATGACCGTGTCATCACAATGCTCCATGGCCCTTGTCATCACAATGCTCCAGAATTCTTGTCATCACCATGTTCCATGACCGTGTCATCACAATGCTCAATGGCCCTTTTCATCACAATGCTCCAGATTGCTTGTCATCACAAAGTTCCATGACCGTGTCATCACAATGCTCCAGAATTCTTGTCATCCCCATGTTCCATAACCATGTCATCACAATTCTCCATGGCCCTTCTCATCACAATGCTCCAGAATTCTTGTCATCACAATGTTCCATGACCGTGTCATCACAATGCACCATGGCCCTTGTCATCACAATTCTCCAGAATTCTTGTCATCACAATGTTCCATGACCATGTCATCACAATGCTCCATGGCCCTTGTCATCACAATTCTCCAGAATTCTTGTCATCACAATGTTCCATGACCGTGTCATCACAATGCTCCATGGCCCTTGTCATCACAATGCTCCAGAATTCTTGTCATCACCATGTTCCATGACCGTGTCATCACAATGCTCCATAATTCTTGTCATCACAATGTTCCATGACCGTGTCATCACAATGCTACATGACACTTGTCATCACAGTTCTCCATGACCTTTGCCATCACAATGCTCTATATAGTTTTTCATGACAATTCTAAATGAGCACTTTAATCAATTTGCTTGCTGACCATTTTCATCACATTTCTCTATTGTCATTACAATTCCCCATGACCCCTTTCTTCACAATGCTCCATGATGCCTGTCATCACAATGCTCAATGGCTTTTGTTATCACAATGCTCCAGGACCAGTTTCATCACAATACTCCATCCCGCTTGTCATCACGGTGCACAATGAAACCTCTCATTACAATGCTCCGTGACACTTGTCATCACAATGCTCCATGGCCCTTGTCATCACAATGCTCCAGAAATCTTGTCATCACCATGTTCCATGACCATGTCTTCACAATTCTCCATGGCCCTTCGCATCACAATTCTCCAGAATTCTTGTCATCACAATGTTCCATGACCGTGTCATCACAATGCTCCATGGCCCTTGTCATCACAATGCTCCAGATTGCTTGTCATCACAATGTTCCATGACCGTGTCATCACAATGCTCCATAATTCTTATCATCACAATGTTCCATGACCGTGTCATCACAATGCTACATGACACTTGTCATCACAGTTCTCCATGACCTTTGCCATCACAATGCTCTATATAGTTTTTCATGACAATTCTAAATGAGCACTTTAATCAATTTGCTTGCTGACCATTTTCATCACATTTCTCTATTGTCATTACAATTCCCCATGACCCCTTTCTTCACAATGCTCCATGATGCCTGTCATCACAATGCTCAATGGCTTTTGTTATCACAATGCTCCAGGACCAGTTTCATCACAATACTCCATCCCGCTTGTCATCACGGTGCACAATGAAACCTCTCATTACAATGCTCCGTGACACTTGTCATCACAATGCTCCATGGCCCTTGTCATCACAATGCTCCAGAATTCTTGTCATCACCATGTTCCATGACCATGTCATCACAATTCTCCATGGCCATTCGCATCACAATTCTCCAGAATTCTTGTCATCACAATGTTCCATGACCGTGTCATCACAATGCTCCATGGCCCTTGTCATCACAATGCTCCAGATTGCTTGTCATCACAAAGTTCCATGACCGTGTCATCACAATGCACCATGGCCTTTGTCATCACCATGCTCCAGAATTCTTGTCATCACAATGTTCCATGACCGTGTCATCACAATGCTCCATAATTCTTGTCATCACAATGTTCCATGACCGTGTCATCACAATGCTCCATAATTCTTGTCATCACAATATTCCATGACCATGTCACCACAATGCTCCATGGCCCTTGTCATCACAATGCTCCAGAATTCTTGTCATCACAATGTTCCATGACCGTGTCATCACAATGCTCCATAATTCTTGTCATCACAATGTTCCATGACCGTGTCACCACAATGCTCCATGGCCCTTGTCATCACAATGCTCCAGAATTCTTGTCATCACAATGTTCCATGACCGTGTCATCACAATGCTCCATGGCCCTTGTCATCACAATGCTCCAGAATTCTTGTCATCACAATGTTCCATGACCGTGTCATCACAATGCGCCATGGCCCTTTTCATCACAATGCTCCAGATTGCTTGTCATCACAATGTTCCATGACCGTGTCTTCACAATGCACCATGGCCCTTGTCATCACAATGCTCCATAATTCTTGTCATCACAATGTTCCATAACCGTGTCATCACAATGCTCCATGGCCCTTGTCATCACAATGCTCCAGAATTCTTGTCATCACAATGTTCCATGACCGTGTCATCACAATGCTCCATAATTCTTGTCATCACAATGTTCAATGACCGTGTCATCACAATGCTCCATAATTCTTGTAATCACAATGTTCCATGACCGTGTCACCACAATGCTCCATGGCCCTTGTCATCACAATGCTCCAGAATTCTTTTCATCACAATATTCCATGACCGTGTCATCACAATGCTCCATGGCCCTTGTCATCACAATTCTCCAGAATTCTTGTCATCACAATGTTCCATGACCGTGTCATCACAATGCTCCCTGGCCCTTGTCATCACAATGCTCCAGAATTCTTGTCATCACAATGTTCCATGACCGTGTCATCACAATGCTCCATAATTCTTGTCATCACAATGCTCCATAATTCTTGTCATCACAATGTTCCATGACCGTGTCACCACAATGCTCCACAATTCTTGTCATCACAATGTTCCATGACCGTGTCATCACAATGCTACATGACACTGGTCATCACAGTTCTCCATGACCTTTGCCATCACAATGCTCTATATAGTTTTTCATGACAATTCTAAATGACCACTTTAATCAATTTGCTTCCTGAACATTTTCATCACATTTCTCTATTGTCATTACAATTCCCCATGACCCCTTTCTTCACAATGCTCCATGATGCCTGTCATCACAATGCTCAATGGCTTTTGTTATCACAATGCTCCAGGACCAGTTTCATCACAATACTCCATCCCCCTTGTCATCACGGTGCACAATGAAACCTCTCATTACAATGCTCCGTGACACTTGTCATCACAATGCTCCATGGCCCTTGTCATCACAATGCTCCAGAATTCTTGTCATCACCATGTTCCATGACCATGTCATCACAATTCTCCATGGCCCTTCGCATCACAATTCTCCAGAATTCTTGTCATCACAATGTTCCATGACCGTGTCATCACAATGCTCCATGGCCCTTTTCATCACAATGCTCCAGATTGCTTGTCATCACAAAGTTCCATGACCGTGTCATCACAATGCACCATGGCCTTTGTCATCACCATGCTCCAGAATTCTTGTCATCACAATGTTCCATGACCGTGTCATCACAATGCTCCAGAATTCTTGTCATCACCATGTTCCATGACCATGTCATCACAATTCTCCATGGCCCTACTCATCACAATGCTCCAGAATTCTTGTCATCACAATGTTCCATGACCGTGTCATCACAATGCACCATGGCCCTTGTCATCACAATGCTCCATAATTCTTGTCATCACAATGTTCCATGACCGTGTCATTAAAATGCTCCAGAATTCTTGTCATCACAATGTTCCATGACCATGTCATCACAATGCTCCATGGCCCTTGTCATCACAATACTCCAGAATTCTTGTCATCACAATGTTCCATGATCGTGTCATCACAATGCTCCATGGCCCTTGTCATCACAATGCTCCAGAATTCTTGTCATCACAATGTTCCATGACCGTGTCATCACAATGCTCCATGGCCCTTGTCATCACAATGCTCCAGAATTCTTGTCATCACAATGTTCCATGACCGTGTCATCACAATGCTCCATAATTCTTGTCATCACAATGTTCCATGACCGTGTCATCACAATACTCCATAATTCTTGTCATCACAATGTTCCATGACAGTGTCACCACAATGCTCCACAATTCTTGTCATCACAATGTTCCATGACCGTGTCATCACAATGCTACATGACACTGGTCATCACAGTTCTCCATGACTTTTGCCATCACAATGCTCTATATAGTTTTTCATGACAATTCTAAATGACCACTTTAATCAATTTGCTTGCTGACCATTTTCATCACATTTCTCTATTGTCATTACAATTCCCCATGACCCCTTTCTTCACAATGCTCCATGATGCCTGTCATCACAATGCTCAATGGCTTTTGTTATCACAATGCTCCAGGACCAGTTTCATCACAATACTCCATCCCCCTTGTCATCACGGTGCACAATGAAACCTCTCATTACAATGCTCCGTGACACTTGTCATCACAATGCTCCATGGCCCTTGTCATCACAATGCGCCAGAATTCTTGTCATCACAATGTTCCATGACCATGTCATCACAATGCTCCATGGCCCTTGTCATCACAATTCTCCAGAATTCTTGTCCTCACAATGTTCCATGACCGTGTCATCACAATGCTCCATGGCCCTTGTCATCACAATGCTCCAGAATTCTTGTCATCACAATGTTCCATGACTCTGTCATCACAATACTCCATGGCCCTTGTCATCACAATGCTCCAGAATTCTTCTCATCACAATGTTCCATGACCCTGTCATCACAATGCTCCATGGCCCTTGTCATCACAATGCTCCAGAATTCTTGTCATCACAATGTTCCATGACCGTGTCATCACAATGCTCCATAATTCTTGTCATCACAATGTTCCATGACCGTGTCACCACAATGCTCCATAGCCCTTGTCATCACAATGCTCCAGAATTCTTGTCACCACAATGTTCCATGACCGTGTCATTAAAATGCTCCAGAATTCTTGTCATCACAATGTTCTATGACCGTGTCATCACAATGCTCCATGGCCCTTGTCATCACAATGCTCCAGAATTCTTGTCACCACAATGTTCCATGACCGTGTCATCACAATGCTCCATGGCCCTTTTCATCACAATGCTCCAGAATTCTTGTCATCACCATGTTCCATGACCGTGTCATCACAATGCTCCATGGCCCTTGTCATCACAATGCTCCAGAATTCTTGTCATCACAATGTTCCATGACCGTGTCATCACAATGCTCCATGGCCCTTTTCATCACAATGCTCCAGATTGCTTGTCATCACAAGGTTCCATGACCGTGTCTTCACAATGCACCATGGCCCTTGTCATCACAATGCTCCATAATTCTTGTCATCACAATGTTCCATGACCGTGTCATTAAAATGCTCCAGAATTCTTGTCATCACAATGTTCCATGACCATGTCATCACAATGCTCCATGGCCCTTGTCATCACAATTCTCCAGAATTCTTGTCATCACAATGTTCCATGACTGTGTCATCACAATGCTCCATGGCCTTTGTCATCACAATGCTCCATAATTCTTGTCATCACAATGTTCCATGACCGTGTCACCACAATGCTCCACAATTCTTGTCATCACAATGTTCCATGACCGTGTCATCACAATGCTACATGACACTGGTCATCACATTTCTCCATGACCTTTGCCATCACAATGCTCTATATAGTTTTTCATGACAATTCTAAATGACCACTTTAATCAATTTGCTTGCTGACCATTTTCATCACATTTCTCTATTGTCATTACAATTCCCCATGAACCCTTTCTTCACAATGCTCCATGATGCCTGTCATCACAATGCTCAATGGCTTTTGTTATCACAATGCTCCAGGACCAGTTTCATCACAATACTCCATCCCCCTTGTCATCACGGTGCACAATGAAACCTCTCATTACAATACTCCGTGACACTTGTCATCACAATTCTCCATGGCCCTTGTCATCACAATGCTCCAGAATTCTTGTCATCACCATGTTACATGAGCATGTCATCACAATTCTCCATGGCCCTTCACATCACAATGCTCCAGAATTCTTGTCATCACAATGTTCCATGACCGTGTCATCACAATGCTCCATGGCCCTTGTCATCACAATGCTCCAGAATTCTTGTCATCACAATGTTCCATGACCGTGTCATCACAATGCTCCATAATTCTTGTCATCACAATGTTCCATGACCGTGTCACCACAATGCTCCACAATTCTTGTCATCACAATGTTCCATGTCCGTGTCATCACAATGCTACATGACACTGGTCATCACAGTTCTCCATGACCTTTGCCATCACAATGCTCTATACAGTTTTTCATGACAATTCTAAATGACCACTTTAATCAATTTGCTTGCTGACCATTTTCATCACATTTCTCTATTGTCATTACAATTCCCCATGACCCCTTTCTTCACAGTGCTCCATGATGCCTGTCATCACAATGCTCAATGGCTTTTGTTATCACAATGCTCCAGGACCAGTTTCATCACAATACTCCATCCCCCTTTTCATCACGGTGCACAATGAAACCTCTCATTACAATGCTCCGTGACACTTCTCATCACAATGCTCCATGGCCCTTGTCATCACAATGCGCCAGAATTCTTGTCATCACAATGTTCCATGACCATGTCATCACAATGCTCCATGGCCCTTGTCATCACAATGCTCCAGAATTCTTGTCACCACAATGTTCCATGACCGTGTCATTAAAATGCTCCAGAATTCTTGTCATCACAATGTTCTATGACCGTGTCATCACAATGCTCCATGGCCCTTGTCATCACAATGCTCCAGAATTCTTGTCACCACAATGTTCCATGACCGTGTCATCACAATGCTCCATGGCCCTTTTCATCACAATGCTCCAGAATTCTTGTCATCACCATGTTCCATGACCGTGTGATCACAATGCTCCATGGCCCTTGTCATCACAATGCTCCAGAATTCTTGTCATCACAATGTTCCATGACCGTGTCATCACAATGCTCCATGGCCCTTTTCATCACAATGCTCCAGATTGCTTGTCATCACAAGGTTCCATGACCGTGTCTTCACAATGCACCATGGCCCTTGTCATCACAATGCTCCATAATTCTTGTCATCACAATGTTCCATGACCGTGTCATTAAAATGCTCCAGAATTCTTGTCATCACAATGTTCCATGACCATGTCATCACAATGCTCCATGGCCCTTGTCATCACAATGCTCCAGATTGCTTGTCATCACAAAGTTCCATGACCGTGTCATCTCAATGCACCATGGCCTTTGTCATCACCATGCTCCAGAATTCTTGTCATCACAATGTTCCATGACCGTGTCATCACAATGCTCCAGAATTCTTGTCATCACAATGTTCCATGACCGTGTCATCACAATGCTCCATAATTCTTGTCATCACAATGTTCCATGACCATGTCACCACAATGCTCCATGGCCCTTGTCATCACAATGCTCCAGAATTCTTGTCATCACAATGTTCCATGACCGTGTCATCACAATGCTCCATAATTCTTGTCATCACAATGTTCCATGACCGTGTCACCACAATGCTCCATGGCCCTTGTCATCACAATGCTCCAGAATTCTTGTCATCACAATGTTCCATGACCGTGTCATCACAATGCTCCATGGCCCTTGTCATCACAATGCTCCAGAATTCTTGTCATCACAATGTTCCATGACCGTGTCATCACAATGCTCCACAATTCTTCTCATCACAATGTTCCATGACCGTGTCATCACAATGCTACATGACACTGGTCATCACAGTTCTCCATGACCTTTGCCATCACAATGCTCTATATAGTTTTTCATGACAATTCTAAATGACCACTTTAATCAATTTGCTTGCTGACCATTTTCATCACATTTCTCTATTGTCATTACAATTCCCCATGACCCCTTTCTTCACAGTGCTCCATGATGCCTGTCATCACAATGCTCAATGGCTTTTGTTATCACAATGCTCCAGGACCAGTTTCATCACAATACTCCATCCCCCTTGTCATCACGGTGCACAATGAAACCTCTCATTACAATGCTCCGTGACACTTGTCATCACAATGCTCCATGGCCCTTGTCATCACAATGCGCCAGAATTCTTGTCATCACAATGTTCCATGACCATGTCATCACAATGCTCCATGGCCCTTGTCATCACAATTCTCCAGAATTCTTGTCCTCACAATGTTCCATGACCGTGTCATCACAATGCTCCTTGGCCATTTTCATCACAGTGCTTCAGAATTCTTGTCATCACAATGTTCCATGACCCTGTCATCACAATGCTCCATGGCCCTTGTCATCACAATGCTCCAGAATTCTTGTCATCACAATGTTCCATGACCATGTCATCACAATGCTCCATGGCCCTTGTCATCACAATGCTCCAGAATTCTTGTCATCACAATGTTCCATGACCGTGTCATCACAATGCTCCATAATTCTTGTCATCACAATGTTCCATGACCGTGTCACCACAATGCTCCATAGCCCTTGTCATCACAATGCTCCAGAATTCTTGTCACCACAATGTTCCATGACCGTGTCATTAAAATGCTCCAGAATTCTTGTCATCACAATGTTCTATGACCGTGTCATCACAATGCTCCATGGCCCTTGTCATCACAATGCTCCAGAATTCTTGTCACCACAATGTTCCATGACCGTGTCATTAAAATGCTCCAGAATTCTTGTCATCACAATGTTCTATGACCGTGTCATCACAATGCTCCATGGCCCTTGTCATCACAATGCTCCAGAATTCTTGTCACCACAATATTCCATGACCGTGTCATCACAATGCTCCATGGCCCTTTTCATCACAATGCTCCAGAATTCTTGTCATCACCATGTTCCATGACCGTGTGATCACAATGCTCCATGGCCCTTGTCATCACAATGCTCCAGAATTCTTGTCATCACAATGTTCCATGACCGTGTCATCACAATGCTCCATGGCCCTTTTCATCACAATGCTCCAGATTGCTTGTCATCACAAGGTTCCATGACCGTGTCTTCACAATGCACCATGGCCCTTGTCATCACAATGCTCCATAATTCTTGTCATCACAATGTTCCATGACCGTGTCATTAAAATGCTCCAGAATACTTGTCATCACAATGTTCCATGACCATGTCATCACAATGCTCCATGGCCCTTTTCATCAAAATGCTCCAGATTGCTTGTCATCACAAAGTTCCATGACCGTGTCATCTCAATGCACCATGGCCTTTGTCATCACCATGCTCCAGAATTCTTGTCATCACAATGTTCCATGACCGTGTCATCACAATGCTCCATAATTCTTGTCATCACAATGTTCCATGACCGTGTCATCACAATGCTCCATAATTCTTGTCATCACAATGTTCCATGACCATGTCACCACAATGCTCCATGGCCCTTGTCATCACAATGCTCCAGAATTCTTGTCATCACAATGTTCCATGACCGTGTCATCACAATGCTCCATAATTCTTGTCATCACAATGTTCCATGACCGTGTCACCACAATGCTCCATGGCCCTTGTCATCACAATGCTCCAGAATTCTTGTCATCACAATGTTCCATGACCGTGTCATCACAATGCTCCATGGCCCATGTCATCACAATGCTCCAGAATTCTTGTCATCACAATGTTCCATGACCGTGTCATCACAATGCTCCACAATTCTTGTCATCACAATGTTCCATGACCGTGTCATCACAATGCTACATGACACTGGTCATCACAGTTCTCCATGACCTTTGCCATCACAATGCTCTATATAGTTTTTCATGACAATTCTAAATGACCACTTTAATCAATTTGCTTGCTGACCATTTTCATCACATTTCTCTATTGTCATTACAATTCCCCATGACCCCTTTCTTCACAATGCTCCATGATGCCTGTCATCACAATGCTCAATGGCTTTTGTTATCACAATGCTCCAGGACCAGTTTCATCACAATACTCCATCCCCCTTGTCATCACGGTGCACAATGAAACCTCTCATTACAATGCTCCGTGACACTTGTCATCACAATGCTCCATGGCCCTTGTCATCACAATGCGCCAGAATTCTTGTCATCACAATGTTCCATGACCATGTCATCACAATGCTCCATGGCCCTTGTCATCACAATTCTCCAGAATTCTTGTCCTCACAATGTTCCATGACCGTGTCATCACAATGCTCCATGGCCATTTTCATCACAGTGCTTCAGAATTCTTGTCATCACAATGTTCCATGACCCTGTCATCACAATGCTCCATGCCCCTTGTCATCACAATGCTCCAGAATTCTTGTCATCACAATGTTCCATGACCATGTCATCACAATGCTCCATGGCCCTTGTCATCACAATGCTCCAGAATTCTTGTCATCACAATGTTCCATGACCGTGTCATCACAATGCTCCATAATTCTTGTCATCACAATGTTCCATGACCGTGTCACCACAATGCTCCATAGCCCTTGTCATCACAATGCTCCAGAATTCTTGTCACCACAATGTTCCATGACCGTGTCATTAAAATGCTCCAGAATTCTTGTCATCACAATGTTCTATGACCGTGTCATCACAATGCTCCATGGCCCTTGTCATCACAATGCTCCAGAATTCTTGTCACCACAATGTTCCATGACCGTGTCATTAAAATGCTCCAGAATTCTTGTCATCACAATGTTCTATGACCGTGTCATCACAATGCTCCATGGCCCTTGTCATCACAATGCTCCAGAATTCTTGTCACCACAATGTTCCATGACCGTGTCATCACAATGCTCCATGGCCCTTTTCATCACAATGCTCCAGAATTCTTGTCATCACCATGTTCCATGACCGTGTGATCACAATGCTCCATGGACCTTGTCATCACAATGCTCCAGAATTCTTGTCATCACAATGTTCCATGACCGTGTCATCACAATGCTCCATGGCCCTTTTCATCACAATGCTCCAGATTGCTTGTCATCACAAGGTTCCATGACCGTGTCTTCACAATGCACCATGGCCCTTGTCATCACAATGCTCCATAATTCTTGTCATCACAATGTTCCATGACCGTGTCATTAAAATGCTCCAGAATTCTTGTCATCACAATGTTCCATGACCATGTCATCACAATGCTCCATGGCCCTTTTCATCAAAATGCTCCAGATTGCTTGTCATCACAAAGTTCCATGACCGTGTCATCTCAATGCACCATGGCCTTTGTCATCACCATGCTCCAGAATTCTTGTCATCACAATGTTCCATGACCGTGTCATCACAATGCTCCATAATTCTTGTCATCACAATGTTCCATGACCGTGTCATCACAATGCTCCATAATTCTTGTCATCACAATGTTCCATGACCATGTCACCACAATGCTCCATGGCCCTTGTCATCACAATGCTCCAGAATTCTTGTCATCACAATGTTCCATGACCGTGTCATCACAATGCTCCATAATTCTTGTCATCACAATGTTCCATGACCGTGTCACCACAATGCTCCATGGCCCTTGTCATCACAATGCTCCAGAATTCTTGTCATCACAATGTTCCATGACCGTGTCATCACAATGCTCCATGGCCCATGTCATCGCAATGCTCCAGAATTCTTGTCATCACAATGTTCCATGACCGTGTCATCACAATGCTCCACAATTCTTGTCATCACAATGTTCCATGACCGTGTCATCACAATGCTACATGACACTGGTCATCACAGTTCTCCATGACCTTTGCCATCACAATGCTCTATATAGTTTTTCATGACAATTCTAAATGACCACTTTAATCAATTTGCTTGCTGACCATTTTCATCACATTTCTCTATTGTCATTACAATTCCCCATGACCCCTTTCTTCACAGTGCTCCATGATGCCTGTCATCACAATGCTCAATGGCTTTTGTTATCACAATGCTCCAGGACCAGTTTCATCACAATACTCCATCCCCCTTGTCATCACGGTGCACAATGAAACCTCTCATTACAATGCTCCGTGACACTTGTCATCACAATGCTCCATGGCCCTTGTCATCACAATGCGCCAGAATTCTTGTCATCACAATGTTCCATGACCATGTCATCACAATGCTCCATGGCCCTTGTCATCACAATTCTCCAGAATTCTTGTCCTCACAATGTTCCATGACCGTGTCATCACAATGCTCCATGGCCCTTGTCATCACAGTGCTTCAGAATTCTTGTCATCACAATGTTCCATGACCCTGTCATCACAATGCTCCATGGCCCTTGTCATCACAATGCTCCAGAATTCTTGTCATCACAATGTTCCATGACCATATCATTACAATGCTCCATGGCCCTTGTCATCACAATGCTCCAGAATTCTTGTCATCACAATGTTCCATGACCGTGTCATCACAATGCTCCATAATTCTTGTCATCACAATGTTCCATGACCGTGTCACCACAATGCTCCATAGCCCTTGTCATCACAATGCTCCAGAATTCTTGTCACCACAATGTTCCATGACCGTGTCATTAAAATGCTCCAGAAATCTTGTCATCACAATGTTCTATGACCGTGTCATCACAATGCTCCATGGCCCTTGTCATCACAATGCTCCAGAATTCTTGTCACCACAATGTTCCATGACCGTGTCATCACAATGCTCCATGGCCCTTTTCATCACAATGCTCCAGAATTCTTGTCATCACCATGTTCCATGACCGTGTCATCACAATGCTCCATGGCCCTTGTCATCACAATGCTCCAGAATTCTTGTCATCACAATGTTCCATGACCGTGTCATCACAATGCTCCATGGCCCTTTTCATCACAATGCTCCAGATTGCTTGTCATCACAAGGTTCCATGACCGTGTCTTCACAATGCACCATGGCCCTTGTCATCACAATGCTCCAGAATTCTTGTCATCACAATGTTCCATGACCGTGTCATCACAATGCTCCATGGCCCTTTTCATCACAATGCTCCAGATTGCTTGTCATCACAATGTTCCATGACCGTGTCTTCACAATGCACCATGGCCCTTGTCATCACAATGCTCCATAATTCTTGTCATCACAATGTTCCATGACCGTGTCATTAAAATGCTCCAGAATTCTTGTCATCACAATGTTCCATGACCATGTCATCACAATGCTCCATGGCCCTTGTCATCACAATTCTCCAGAATTCTTGTCATCACAATGTTCCATGACCGTGTCATCACAATGCTCCATGGCCCTTGTCATCACAATGCTCCAGAACTCTTGTCATCACAATATTCCATGACCGTGTCATCACAATGCTCCATGGCCCTTGTCATCACAATGCTCCAGAATTGTTGTCATCACAATGTTCCATGACCGTGTCATCACAATGCTCCATGGCCCTTGTCATCACAATGCTCCAGAATTCTTGTAATCACAATGTTCCATGACCGTGTCATCACAATGCTCCATAATTCTTGTCATCACAATGTTCCATGACCGTGTCATCACAATGCTCCATAATTCTTGTCATCACAATGTTCCATGACCGTGTCACCACAATGCTCCACAATTCTTGTCATCACAATGTTCCATGACCGTGTCATCACAATGCTACATGACACTGGTCATCACAGTTCTCCATGACCTTTGCCATCACAATGCTCTATATAGTTTTTCATGACAATTCTAAATGACCACTTTAATCAATTTGCTTGCTGACCATTTTCATCACATTTCTCTATTGTCATTACAATTCCCCATGACCCCTTTCTTCACAATGCTCCATGATGCCTGTCATCACAATGCTCAATGGCTTTTGTTATCACAATGCTCCAGGACCAGTTTCATCACAATACTCCATCCCCCTTGTCATCACGGTGCACAATGAAACCTCTCATTACAATGCTCCGTGACACTTGTCATCACAATGCTCCATGGCCCTTGTCGTCACAATGCTCCAGAATTCTTGTCATCACAATGTTCCATGACCATGTCATCACAATGCTCCATGGCCCTTGTCATCACAATGCTCCAGAATTCTTGTCATCACAATGTTCCATGACCGTGTCATCACAATGCTCCATAATTCTTGTCATCACAATGTTCCATGACCGTGTCACCACAATGCTCCACAATTCTTGTCATCACAATGTTCCATGACCGTGTCACCACAATGCTCCACAATTCTTGTCATCACAATATTCCATGACCGTGTCATCACAATGCTCCATGGCCCTTGTCATCACAATTCTCCAGAATTCTTGTCATCACAATGTTCCATGACCGTGTCATCACAATGCTCCATGGCCCTTGTCATCACAATGCTCCATAATTCTTGTCATCACAATGTTCCATGACCGTGTCATCACAATGCTCCATAATTCTTGTCATCACAATGTTCCATGACTGTGTCATCACAATGCTCCATAATTCTTGTCATCACAATGTTCCATGACCGTGTCATCACAGTGCTACATGACACTGGTCATCACAGTTCTCCATGACCTTTGCCATCACAATGCTCTATATAGTTTTTCATGACAATTCTAAATGACCACTTTAATCAATTTGCTTGCTGACCATTTTCATCACATTTCTCTATTGTCATTACAATTCCCCATGACCCCTTTCTTCACAATGCTCCATGATGCCTGTCATCACAATGCTCAATGGCTTTTGTTATCACAATGCTCCAGGACCAGTTTCATCACAATACTCCATCCCCCTTGTCATCACGGTGCACAATGAAACCTCTCATTACAATGCTCCGTGACACTTGTCATCACAATGCTCCATGGCCCTTGTCATCACAATGCGCCAGAATTCTTGTCATCACAATGTTCCATGACCATGTCATCACAATGCTCCATGGCCCTTGTCATCACAATTCTCCAGAATTCTTGTCCTCACAATGTTCCATGACCGTGTCATCACAATGCTCCATGGCCATTTTCATCACAGTGCTTCAGAATTCTTGTCATCACAATGTTCCATGACCCTGTCATCACAATGCTCCATGGCCCTTGTCATCACAATGCTCCAGAATTCTTGTCATCACAATGTTCCATGACCATGTCATCACAATGCTCCATGGCCCTTGTCATCACAATGCTCCAGAATTCTTGTCATCACAATGTTCCATGACCGTGTCATCACAATGCTCCATAATTCTTGTCATCACAATGTTCCATGACCGTGTCACCACAATGCTCCATAGCCCTTGTCATCACAATGCTCCAGAATTCTTGTCACCACAATGTTCCATGACCGTGTCATTAAAATGCTCCAGAATTCTTGTCATCACAATGTTCTATGACCGTGTCATCACAATGCTCCATGGCCCTTGTCATCACAATGCTCCAGAATTCTTGTCACCACAATGTTCCATGACCGTGTCATTAAAATGCTCCAGAATTCTTGTCATCACAATGTTCTATGACCGTGTCATCACAATGCTCCATGGCCCTTGTCATCACAATGCTCCAGAATTCTTGTCACCACAATGTTCCATGACCGTGTCATCACAATGCTCCATGGCCCTTTTCATCACAATGCTCCAGAATTCTTGTCATCACCATGTTCCATGACCGTGTGATCACAATGCTCCATGGACCTTGTCATCACAATGCTCCAGAATTCTTGTCATCACAATGTTCCATGACCGTGTCATCACAATGCTCCATGGCCCTTTTCATCACAATGCTCCAGATTGCTTGTCATCACAAGGTTCCATGACCGTGTCTTCACAATGCACCATGGCCCTTGTCATCACAATGCTCCATAATTCTTGTCATCACAATGTTCCATGACCGTGTCATTAAAATGCTCCAGAATTCTTGTCATCACAATGTTCCATGACCATGTCATCACAATGCTCCATGGCCCTTTTCATCAAAATGCTCCAGATTGCTTGTCATCACAAAGTTCCATGACCGTGTCATCTCAATGCACCATGGCCTTTGTCATCACCATGCTTCAGAATTCTTGTCATCACAATGTTCCATGACCGTGTCATCACAATGCTCCATAATTCTTGTCATCACAATGTTCCATGACCGTGTCATCACAATGCTCCATAATTCTTGTCATCACAATGTTCCATGACCATGTCACCACAATGCTCCATGGCCCTTGTCATCACAATGCTCCAGAATTCTTGTCATCACAATGTTCCATGACCGTGTCATCACAATGCTCCATAATTCTTGTCATCACAATGTTCCATGACCGTGTCACCACAATGCTCCATGGCCCTTGTCATCACAATGCTCCAGAATTCTTGTCATCACAATGTTCCATGACCGTGTCATCACAATGCTCCATGGCCCATGTCATCGCAATGCTCCAGAATTCTTGTCATCACAATGTTCCATGACCGTGTCATCACAATGCTCCACAATTCTTGTCATCACAATGTTCCATGACCGTGTCATCACAATGCTACATGACACTGGTCATCACAGTTCTCCATGACCTTTGCCATCACAATGCTCTATATAGTTTTTCATGACAATTCTAAATGACCACTTTAATCAATTTGCTTGCTGACCATTTTCATCACATTTCTCTATTGTCATTACAATTCCCCATGACCCCTTTCTTCACAGTGCTCCATGATGCCTGTCATCACAATGCTCAATGGCTTTTGTTATCACAATGCTCCAGGACCAGTTTCATCACAATACTCCATCCCCCTTGTCATCACGGTGCACAATGAAACCTCTCATTACAATGCTCCGTGACACTTGTCATCACAATGCTCCATGGCCCTTGTCATCACAATGCGCCAGAATTCTTGTCATCACAATGTTCCATGACCATGTCATCACAATGCTCCATGGCCCTTGTCATCACAATTCTCCAGAATTCTTGTCCTCACAATGTTCCATGACCGTGTCATCACAATGCTCCATGGCCCTTGTCATCACAGTGCTTCAGAATTCTTGTCATCACAATGTTCCATGACCCTGTCATCACAATGCTCCATGGCCCTTGTCATCACAATGCTCCAGAATTCTTGTCATCACAATGTTCCATGACCATGTCATTACAATGCTCCATGGCCCTTGTCATCACAATGCTCCAGAATTCTTGTCATCACAATGTTCCATGACCGTGTCATCACAATGCTCCATAATTCTTGTCATCACAATGTTCCATGACCGTGTCACCACAATGCTCCATAGCCCTTGTCATCACAATGCTCCAGAATTCTTGTCACCACAATGTTCCATGACCGTGTCATTAAAATGCTCCAGAAATCTTGTCATCACAATGTTCTATGACCGTGTCATCACAATGCTCCATGGCCCTTGTCATCACAATGCTCCAGAATTCTTGTCACCACAATGTTCCATGACCGTGTCATCACAATGCTCCATGGCCCTTTTCATCACAATGCTCCAGAATTCTTGTCATCACCATGTTCCATGACCGTGTCATCACAATGCTCCATGGCCCTTGTCATCACAATGCTCCAGAATTCTTGTCATCACAATGTTCCATGACCGTGTCATCACAATGCTCCATGGCCCTTTTCATCACAATGCTCCAGATTGCTTGTCATCACAAGGTTCCATGACCGTGTCTTCACAATGCACCATGGCCCTTGTCATCACAATGCTCCAGAATTCTTGTCATCACAATGTTCCATGACCGTGTCATCACAATGCTCCATGGCCCTTTTCATCACAATGCTCCAGATTGCTTGTCATCACAATGTTCCATGACCGTGTCTTCACAATGCACCATGGCCCTTGTCATCACAATGCTCCATAATTCTTGTCATCACAATGTTCCATGACCGTGTCATTAAAATGCTCCAGAATTCTTGTCATCACAATGTTCCATGACCATGTCATCACAATGCTCCATGGCCCTTGTCATCACAATTCTCCAGAATTCTTGTCATCACAATGTTCCATGACCGTGTCATCACAATGCTCCATGGCCCTTGTCATCACAATGCTCCAGAACTCTTGTCATCACAATATTCCATGACCGTGTCATCACAATGCTCCATGGCCCTTGTCATCACAATGCTCCAGAATTGTTGTCATCACAATGTTCCATGACCGTGTCATCACAATGCTCCATGGCCCTTGTCATCACAATGCTCCAGAATTCTTGTAATCACAATGTTCCATGACCGTGTCATCACAATGCTCCATAATTCTTGTCATCACAATGTTCCATGACCGTGTCATCACAATGCTCCATAATTCTTGTCATCACAATGTTCCATGACCGTGTCACCACAATGCTCCACAATTCTTGTCATCACAATGTTCCATGACCGTGTCATCACAATGCTACATGACACTGGTCATCACAGTTCTCCATGACCTTTGCCATCACAATGCTCTATATAGTTTTTCATGACAATTCTAAATGACCACTTTAATCAATTTGCTTGCTGACCATTTTCATCACATTTCTCTATTGTCATTACAATTCCCCATGACCCCTTTCTTCACAATGCTCCATGATGCCTGTCATCACAATGCTCAATGGCTTTTGTTATCACAATGCTCCAGGACCAGTTTCATCACAATACTCCATCCCCCTTGTCATCACGGTGCACAATGAAACCTCTCATTACAATGCTCCGTGACACTTGTCATCACAATGCTCCATGGCCCTTGTCGTCACAATGCTCCAGAATTCTTGTCATCACAATGTTCCATGACCATGTCATCACAATGCTCCATGGCCCTTGTCATCACAATGCTCCAGAATTCTTGTCATCACAATGTTCCATGACCGTGTCATCACAATGCTCCATAATTCTTGTCATCACAATGTTCCATGACCGTGTCACCACAATGCTCCACAATTCTTGTCATCACAATGTTCCATGACCGTGTCACCACAATGCTCCACAATTCTTGTCATCACAATATTCCATGACCGTGTCATCACAATGCTCCATGGCCCTTGTCATCACAATTCTCCAGAATTCTTGTCATCACAATGTTCCATGACCGTGTCATCACAATGCTCCATGGCCCTTGTCATCACAATGCTCCATAATTCTTGTCATCACAATGTTCCATGACCGTGTCATCACAATGCTCCATAATTCTTGTCATCACAATGTTCCATGACTGTGTCATCACAATGCTCCATAATTCTTGTCATCACAATGTTCCATGACCGTGTCATCACAGTGCTACATGACACTGGTCATCACAGTTCTCCATGACCTTTGCCATCACAATGCTCTATATAGTTTTTCATGACAATTCTAAATGACCACTTTAATCAATTTGCTTGCTGACCATTTTCATCACATTTCTCTATTGTCATTACAATTCCCCATGACCCCTTTCTTCACAATGCTCCATGATGCCTGTCATCACAATGCTCAATGGCTTTTGTTATCACAATGCTCCAGGACCAGTTTCATCACAATACTCCATCCCCCTTGTCATCACGGTGCACAATGAAAACTCTCATTACAATGCTCCGTGACACTTGTCATCACAATGCTCCATGGCCCTTGTCATCACAATGCTCCAGAATTCTTGTCATCACCATGTTCCATGACCATGTCATCACAATTCTCCATGGCCCTTCGCATCACAATGCTCCAGAATTCTTGTCATCACAATGTTCCATGACCGTGTCATCACAATGCTCCATGGCCCTTTTCATCACAATGCTCCAGATTGCTTGTCATCACAAAGTTCCATGACCGTGTCATCACAATGCACCATGGCCTTTGTCATCACCATGCTCCAGAATTCTTGTCATCACAATGTTCCATGACCGTGTCATCACAATGCTCCAGAATTCTTGTCATCACCATGTTCCATGACCATGTCATCACAATTCTCCATGGCCCTACTCATCACAATGCTCCAGAATTCTTGTCATCACAATGTTCCATGACCGTGTCATCACAATGCACCATGGCCCTTGTCATCACAATGCTCCATAATTCTTGTCATCACAATGTTCCATGACCGTGTCATTAAAATGCTCCAGAATTCTTGTCATCACAATGTTCCATGACCATGTCATCACAATGCTCCATGGCCCTTGTCATCACAATTCTCCAGAATTCTTGTCATCACAATGTTCCATGACCGTGTCATCACAATGCTCCATGGCCCTTGTCATCACAATGCTCCAGAATTCTTGTCATCACAATGTCCAAGACCGTGTCATCACAATGCTCCATGGCCCTTGTCATCACAATGCTCCAGAATTGTTGTCATCACAATGTTCCATGACCGTGTCATCACAATGCTCCATGGCCCTTGTCATCACAATGCTCCATAATTCTTGTCATCACAATGTTCCATGACCGTGTCAACACAATGCTCCATAATTCTTGTCATCACAATGTTCCATGACCGTGTCACCACAATGCTCCATAGCCCTTGTCATCACAATGCTCCAGAATTCTTGTCATCACAATGTTCCATGACCGTGTCATCACAATGCTCCATGGCCTTTGTCATCACAATGCTCCATAATTCTTGTCATCACAATGTTCCATGACCGTGTCATCACAATGCTCCATAATTCTTGTCATCACAATGTTCCATGACCGTGTCATCACAATGCTCCATAATTCTTGTCATCACAATGTTCCATGACCGTGTCATCACAATGCTACATGACCCTGGTCATCACAGTTCTCCATGACCTTTGCCATCACAATGCTCTATATAGTTTTTCATGACAATTCTAAATGACCACTTTAATCAATTTGCTTGCTGACCATTTTCATCACATTTCTCTATTGTCATTACAATTCCCCATGACCCCTTTCTTCACAATGCCCCATGATGCCTGTCATCACAATGCTCAATGGCTTTTGTTATCACAATGCTCCAGGACCAGTTTCATCACAATACTCCATCCCCCTTGTCATCACGGTGCACAATGAAACCTCTCATTACAATGCTCCGTGACACTTGTCATCACAATGCTCCATGGCCCTTGTCGTCACAATGCTCCAGAATTCTTGTCATCACAATGTTCCATGACCATGTCATCACAATGCTCCATGGCCCTTGTCATCACAATGCTCCAGAATTCTTGTCATCACAATGTTCCATGACCGTGTCATCACAATACTCCATAATTCTTGTCATCACAATGTTCCATGACCGTGTCACCACAATGCTCCATAGCCCTTGTCATCACAATGCTCCAGAATTCTTGTCACCACAATGTTCCATGACCGTGTCATTAAAATGCTCCAGAATTCTTGTCATCACAATGTTCTATGACCGTGTCATCACAATGCTCCATGGCCCTTGTCATCACAATGCTCCAGAATTCTTGTCATCACCATGTTCCATGACCGTGTCATCACAATGCTCCATGGCCCTTGTCATCACAATGCTCCAGAATTCTTGTCATCACAATGTTCCATGACCGTGTCATCACAATGCTCCATGGCCCTTTTCATCACAATGCTCCAGATTGCTTGTCATCACAATGTTCCATGACCGTGTCTTCACAATGCACCATGGCCCTTGTCATCACAATGCTCCATAATTCTTGTCATCACAATGTTCCATGACCGTGTCATTAAAATGCTCCAGAATTCTTGTCATCACAATGTTCCATGACCATGTCATCACAATGCTCCATGGCCCTTGTCATCACAATTCTCCAGAATACTTGTCATCACAATGTTCCATGACCGTGTCATCACAATGCTCCATGGCCTTTGTCATCACAATGCTCCATAATTCTTGTCATCCCAATGTTCCATGACCGTGTCACCACAATGCTCCACAATTCTTGTCATCACAATGTTCCATGACCGTGTCACCACAATGCTCCACAATTCTTGTCATCACAATATTCCATGACCGTGTCATCACAATGCTCCATGGCCCTTGTCATCACAATTCTCCAGAATTCTTGTCATCACAATGTTCCATGACCGTGTCATCACAATGCTCCATGGCCCTTGTCATCACAATGCTCCATAATTCTTGTCATCACAATGTTCCATGACCGTGTCATCACAATGCTCCATAATTCTTGTCATCACAATGTTCCATGACCGTGTCATCACAATGCTCCATAATTCTTGTCATCACAATGTTCCATGACCGTGTCATCACAGTGCTACATGACACTGGTCATCACAGTTCTCCATGACCTTTGCCATCACAATGCTCTATATAGTTTTTCATGACAATTCTAAATGACCACTTTAATCAATTTGCTTGCTGACCATTTTCATCACATTTCTCTATTGTCATTACAATTCCCCATGACCCCTTTCTTCACAATGCTCCATGATGCCTGTCATCACAATGCTCAATGGCTTTTGTTATCACAATGCTCCAGGACCAGTTTCATCACAATACTCCATCCCCCTTGTCATCACGGTGCACAATGAAAACTCTCATTACAATGCTCCGTGACACTTGTCATCACAATGCTCCATGGCCCTTGTCATCACAATGCTCCAGAATTCTTGTCATCACCATGTTCCATGACCATGTCATCACAATTCTCCATGGCCCTTCGCATCACAATGCTCCAGAATACTTGTCATCACAATGTTCCATGACCGTGTCATCACAATGCTCCATGGCCCTTTTCATCACAATGCTCCAGATTGCTTGTCATCACAAAGTTCCATGACCGTGTCATCACAATGCACCATGGCCTTTGTCATCACCATGCTCCAGAATTCTTGTCATCACAATGTTCCATGACCGTGTCATCACAATGCTCCAGAATTCTTGTCATCACCATGTTCCATGACCATGTCATCACAATTCTCCATGGCCCTACTCATCACAATGCTCCAGAATTCTTGTCATCACAATGTTCCATGACCGTGTCATCACAATGCATCATGGCCCTTGTCATCACAATGCTCCATAATTCTTGTCATCACAATGTTCCATGACCGTGTCATTAAAATGCTCCAGAATTCTTGTCATCACAATGTTCCATGACCATGTCATCACAATGCTCCATGGCCCTTGTCATCACAATTCTCCAGAATTCTTGTCATCACAATGTTCCATGACCGTGTCATCACAATGCTCCATGGCCCTTGTCATCACAATGCTCCAGAATTCTTGTCATCACAATGTCCAAGACCGTGTCATCACAATGCTCCATGGCCCTTGTCATCACAATGCTCCAGAATTGTTGTCATCACAATGTTCCATGACCGTGTCATCACAATGCTCCATGGCCCTTGTCATCACAATGCTCCAGAATTCTTGTCATCACAATGTTCCATGACCGTGTCATCACAATGCTCCATAATTCTTGTCATCACAATGTTCCATGACCGTGTCACCACAATGCTCCACAATTCTTGTCATCACAATGCTCCATGACCGTGTCATCACAATGCTACATGACACTGGTCATCACAGTTCTCCATGACCTTTGTCATCACAATGCTCTATATAGTTTTTCATGACAATTCTAAATGACCACTTTAATCAATTTGCTTGCTGACCATTTTCATCACATTTCTCTATTGTCATTACAATTCCCCATGACCCCTTTCTTCACAATGCTCCATGATGCCTGTCATCACAATGCTCAATGGCTTTTGTTATCACAATGCTCCAGGACCAGTTTCATCACAATACTCCATCCCCCTTGTCATCACGGTGCACAATGAAACCTCTCATTACAATGCTCCGTGACACTTGTCATCACAATGCTCCATGGCCCTTGTCATCACAATGCTCCAGAATTCTTGTCATCACCATATTCCATGACCATGTCATCACAATTCTCCATGGCCCTTCGCATCACAATGCTCCAGAATTCTTGTCATCACAATGTTCCATGACTCTGTCATCACAATGCTCCATGGCCCTTGTCATCACAATGCTCCAGAATTCTTGTCATCACAATGTTCCATGACCATGTCATCACAATGCTCCATGGCCCTTGTCATCACAATGCTCCAGAATTCTTGTCATCACAATGTTCCATGACTGTGTCATCACAATGCTCCATAATTCTTGTCATCACAATGTTCCATGACCGTGTCACCACAATGCTCCATAGCCCTTGTCATCACAATGCTCCAGAATTCTTGTCACCACAATGTTCCATGACCGTGTCATTAAAATGCTCCAGAATTCTTGTCATCACAATGTTCTATGACCGTGTCATCACAATGCTCCATGGCCCTTGTCATCACAATGCTCCAGAATTCTTGTCACCACAATGTTCCATGACCGTGTCATCACAATGCTCCATGGCCCTTTTCATCACAATGCTCCAGAATTCTTGTCATCACCATGTTCCATGACCGTGTCATCACAATGCTCCATGGCCCTTGTCATCACAATGCTCCAGAATTCTTGTCATCACAATGTTCCATGACCGTGTCATCACAATGCTCCATGGCCCTTTTCATCACAATGCTCCAGATTGCTTGTCATCACAATGTTCCATGACCGTGTCTTCACAATGCTCCATGGCCTTTGTCATCACAATGCTCCATAATTCTTGTCATCACAATGTTCCATGACCGTGTCACCACAATGCTCCACAATTCTTGTCATCACAATTTTCCATGACCGTGTCATCACAATGCTACATGACACTGGTCATCACAGTTCTCCATGACCTTTGCCATCACAATGCTCTATATAGTTTTTCATGACAATTCTAAATGACCACTTTAATCAATTTGCTTGCTGACCATTTTCATCACATTTCTCTATTGTCATTACAATTCCCCATGACCCCTTTCTTCACAGTGCTCCATGATGCCTGTCATCACAATGCTCAATGTCTTTTGTTATCACAATGCTCCAGGACCAGTTTCATCACAATACTCCATCCCCCTTGTCATCACGGTGCACAATGAAACCTCTCATTACAATGCTTCGTGACACTTGTCATCACAATGCTCCATGGCCCTTGTCATCACAATGCGCCAGAATTCTTGTCATCACAATGTTCCATGACCATGTCATCACAATGCTCCATGGCCCTTGTCATCACAATTCTCCAGAATTCTTGTCCTCACAATGTTCCATGACAGTGTCATCACAATGCTCCATGGCCCTTGTCATCACAATGCTCCAGAATTCTTGTCATCACAATGTTCCATGACCCTGTCATCACAATGCTCCATGGCCCTTGTCATCACAATGCTCCAGAATTCTTGTCATCACAATGTTCCATGACCATGTCATCACAATGCTCCATGGCCCTTGTCATCACAATGCTCCAGAATTCTTGTCATCACAATGTTCCATGACCGTGTCATCACAATGCTCCATAATTCTTGTCATCACAATGTTCCATGACCGTGTCACCACAATGCTCCATAGCCCTTGTCATCACAATGCTCCAGAATTCTTGTCACCACAATGTTCCATGACCGTGTCATTAAAATGCTCCAGAATTCTTGTCATCACAATGTTCTATGACCGTGTCATCACAATGCTCCATGGCCCTTGTCATCACAATGCTCCAGAATTCTTGTCACCACAATGTTCCATGACCGTGTCATCACAATGCTCCATGGCCCTTTTCATCACAATGCTCCAGAATTCTTGTCATCACCATGTTCCACGACCGTGTCATCACAATGCTCCATGGCCCTTGTCATCACAATGCTCCAGAATTCTTGTCATCACAATGTTCCATGACCGTGTCATCACAATGCTCCATGGCCCTTTTCATCACAATGCTCCAGATTGCTTGTCATCACAATGTTCCATGACAGTGTCTTCACAATGCACCATGGCCCTTGTCATCACAATGCTCCATAATTCTTGTCATCACAATGTTCCATGACCGTGTCATTAAAATGCTCCAGAATTCTTGTCATCACAATGTTCCATGACCATGTCATCACAATGCTCCATGGCCCTTGTCATCACAATTCTCCAGAATTCTTGTCATCACAATGTTCCATGACCGTGTCACCACAATGCTCCACAATTCTTGTCATCACAATGTTCCATGACCGTGTCATCACAATGCTACATGACACTGGTCATCACATTTCTCCATGACCTTTGCCATCACAATGCTCTATATAGTTTTTCATGACAATTCTAAATGACCACTTTAATCAATTTGCTTGCTGACCATTTTCATCACATTTCTCTATTGTCATTACAATTCCCCATGACCCCTTTCTTCACAATGTGCCATGATGCCTGTCATCACAATGCTCAATGGCTTTTGTTATCACAATGCTCCAGGACCAGTTTCATCACAATACTCCATCCCCCTTGTCATCACGGTGCACAATGAAACCTCTCATTACAATGCTCCGTGACACTTGTCATCACAATTCTCCATGGCCCTTGTCATCACAATGCTCCAGAATTCTTGTCATCACCATGTTCCATGAGCATGACATCACAATTCTCCATGGCCCTTCACATCACAATGCTCCAGAATTCTTGTCATCACAATGTTCCATGACCGTGTCATCACAATGCTCCATGGCCCTTGTCATCACAATGCTCCAGAATTCTTGTCATCACAATGATCCATGACCGTGTCATCACAATGCTCCATAAATCTTGTCATCACAATGTTCCATGACCGTGTCACCACAATGCTCCACAATTCTTGTCATCACAATGTTCCATGACCGTGTCATCACAATGCTACATGACACTGGTCATCACAGTTCTCCATGACCTTTGCCATCACAATGCTCTATATAGTTTTTCATGACAATTCTAAATGACCACTTTAATCAATTTGCTTGCTGACCATTTTCATCACATTTCTCTATTGTCATTACAATTCCCCATGACCCCTTTCTTCACAATGCTCCATGATGCCTGTCATCACAATGCTCAATGGCTTTTGTTATCACAATGCTCCAGGACCAGTTTCATCACAATACTCCATCCCTCTTGTCATCACGGTGCACAATGAAACCTCTCATTACAATGCTCCGTGACACTTGTCATCACAATGCTCCATGGCCCTTGTCATCACAATGCTCCAGAATTCTTGTCATCACCATGTTCCATGACCGTGTCATCACAATGCTCAATGGCCCTTTTCATCACAATGCTCCAGATTGCTTGTCATCACAAAGTTCCATGACCGTGTCATCACAATGCTCCAGAATTCTTGTCATCACCATGTTCCATGACCATGTCATCACAATTCTCCATGGCCCTTCTCATCACAATGCTCCAGAATTCTTGTCATCACAATGTTCCATGACCGTGTCATCACAATGCACTATGGCCCTTGTCATCACAATTCTCCAGAATTCTTGTCATCACAATGTTCCATGACCATGTCATCACAATGCTCCATGGCCCTTGTCATCACAATTCTCCAGAATTCTTGTCATCACAATGTTCCATGACCGTGTCATCACAATGCTCCATGGCCCTTGTCATCACAATGCTCCAGAATTCTTGTCATCACAATGTTCCATGACCGTGTCATCACAATGCTCCATAATTCTTGTCATCACAATGTTCCATGACCGTGTCATCACAATGCTACATGACACTTGTCATCACAGTTCTCCATGACCTTTGCCATCACAATGCTCTATATAGTTTTTCATGACAATTCTAAATGAGCACTTTAATCAATTTGCTTGCTGACCATTTTCATCACATTTCTCTATTGTCATTACAATTCCCCATGACCCCTTTCTTCACAATGCTCCATGATGCCTGTCATCACAATGCTCAATGGCTTTTGTTATCACAATGCTCCAGGACCAGTTTCATCACAATACTCCATCCCGCTTGTCATCACGGTGCACAATGAAACCTCTCATTACAATGCTCCGTGACACTTGTCATCACAATGCTCCATGGCCCTTGTCATCACAATGCTCCAGAATTCTTGTCATCACCATGTTCCATGACCATGTCATCACAATTCTCCATGGCCCTTCGCATCACAATTCTCCAGAATTCTTGTCATCACAATGTTCCATGACCGTGTCATCACAATGCTCCATGGCCCTTGTCATCACAATGCTCCAGATTGCTTGTCATCACAAAGTTCCATGACCGTGTCATCACAATGCACCATGGCCTTTGTCATCACCATGCTCCAGAATTCTTGTCATCACAATGTTCCATGACCGTGTCATCACAATGCTCCATGGCCCTTGTCATCACAATGCTCCAGAATTCTTGTCATCACAATGTTCCATGACCGTGTCATCACAATGCTCCATAATTCTTGTCATCACAATGTTCCATGACCGTGTCATCACAATGCTACATGACACTTGTCATCACAGTTCTCCATGACCTTTGCCATCACAATGCTCTATATAGTTTTTCATGACAATTCTAAATGACCACTTTAATCAATTTGCTTGCTGACCATTTTCATCACATTTCTCTATTGTCATTACAATTCCCCATGACCCCTTTCTTCACAATGCTCCATGATGCCTGTCATCACAATGCTCAATGGCTTTTGTTATCACAATGCTCCAGGACCAGTTTCATCACAATACTCCATCCCACTTGTCATCACGGTGCACAATGAAACCTCTCATTACAATGGTCCGTGACACTTGTCATCACAATGCTCCATGGCCCTTGTCATCACAATGCTCCAGAATTCTTGTCATCACCATGTTCCATGACCATGTCATCACAATTCTCCATGGCCCTTCGCATCACAATTCTCCAGAATTCTTGTCATCACAATGTTCCATGACCGTGTCATCACAATGCTCCATGGCCCTTGTCATCACAATGCTCCAGATTGCTTGTCATCACAAAGTTCCATGACCGTGTCATCACAATGCACCATGGCCTTTGTCATCACCATGCTCCAGAATTCTTGTCATCACAATGTTCCATGACCGTGTCATCACAATGCTCCATAATTCTTGTCATCACAATGTTCCATGACCGTGTCATCACAATGCTCCATAATTCTTGTCATCACAATGTTCCATGACCATGTCACCACAATGCTCCATGGCCCTTGTCATCACAATGCTCCAGAATTCTTGTCATCACAATGTTCCATGACCGTGTCATCACAATGCTCCATAATTCTTGTCATCACAATGTTCCATGACCGTGTCACCACAATTCTCCATGGCCCTTGTCATCACAATGCTCCAGAATTCTTGTCATCACAATGTTCCATGACCGTGTCATCACAATGCTCCATGGCCCTTGTCATCACAATGCTCCAGAATTCTTGTCATCACAATGTTCCATGACCGTGTCATCACAATGCGCCATGGCCCTTTTCATCACAATGCTCCAGATTGCTTGTCATCACAATGTTCCATGACCGTGTCATCACAATGCTCCATAATTCTTGTCATCACAATGTTCCATGACCGTGTCATCACAATGCTCCATAATTCTTGTAATCACAATGTTCCATGACCATGTCACCACAATGCTCCATGGCCCTTGTCATCACAATGCTCCAGAATTCTTTTCATCACAATATTCCATGACCGTGTCATCACAATGCTCCATGGCCCTTGTCATCACAATTCTCCAGAATTCTTGTCATCACAATGTTCCATGACCGTGTCATCACAATGCTCCATGGCCCTTGTCATCACAATGCTCCAGAATTCTTGTCATCACAATGTTCCATGACCGTGTCATCACAATGCTCCATAATTCTTGTCATCACAATGTTCCATGACCGTGTCATCACAATGCTCCATAATTCTTGTCATCACAATGTTCCATGACCGTGTCACCACAATGCTCCACAATTCTTGTCATCACAATGTTCCATGACCGTGTCATCACAATGCTTCATGACACTGGTCATCACAGTTCTCCATGACCTTTGCCATCACAATGCTCTATATAGTTTTTCATGACAATTCTAAATGACCACTTTAATCAATTTGCTTGCTGAACATTTTCATCACATTTCTCTATTGTCATTACAATTCCCCATGACCCCTTTCTTCACAATGCTCCATGATGCCTGTCATCACAATGCTCAATGGCTTTTGTTATCACAATGCTCCAGGACCAGTTTCATCACAATACTCCATCCCCCTTGTCATCACGGTGCACAATGAAACCTCTCATTACAATGCTCCGTGACACTTGTCATCACAATGCTCCATGGCCCTTGTCATCACAATGCTCCAGAATTCTTGTCATCACCATGTTCCATGACCATGTCATCACAATTCTCCATGGCCCTTCGCATCACAATGCTCCAGAATTCTTGTCATCACAATGTTCCATGACCGTGTCATCACAATGCTCCATGTCCCTTTTCATCACAATGCTCCAGATTGCTTGTCATCACAAAGTTCCATGACCGTGTCATCACAATGCACCATGGCCTTTGTCATCACCATGCTCCAGAATTCTTGTCATCACAATGTTCCATGACCGTGTCATCACAATGCTCCAGAATTCTTGTCATCACCATGTTCCATGACCATGTCATCACAATTCTCCATGGCCCTACTCATCACAATGCTCCAGAATTCTTGTCATCACAATGTTCCATGACCGTGTCATCACAATGCACCATGGCCCTTGTCATCACAATGCTCCATAATTCTTGTCATCACAATGTTCCATGACCGTGTCATTAAAATGCTCCAGAATTCTTGTCATCACAATGTTCCATGACCATGTCATCACAATGCTCCATGGCCCTTGTCATCACAATACTCCAGAATTCTTGTCATCACAATGTTCCATGATCGTGTCATCACAATGCTCCATGGCCCTTGTCATCACAATGCTCCAGAATTCTTGTCATCACAATGTTCCATGACCGTGTCATCACAATGCTCCATGGCCCTTGTCATCACAATGCTCCAGAATTCTTGTCATCACAATGTTCCATGACCGTGTCATCACAATGCTCCATAATTCTTGTCATCACAATGTTCCATGACCGTGTCATCACAATGCTCCATAATTCTTGTCATCACAATGTTCCATGACCGTGTCACCACAATGCTCCACAATTCTTGTCATCACAATGTTCCATGACCGTGTCATCACAATGCTACATGACACTGGTCATCACAGTTCTCCATGACTTTTGCCATCACAATGCTCTATATAGTTTTTCATGACAATTCTAAATGACCACTTTAATCAATTTGCTTGCTGACCATTTTCATCACATTTCTCTATTGTCATTACAATTCCCCATGACCCCTTTCTTCACAATGCTCCATGATGCCTGTCATCACAATGCTCAATGGCTTTTGTTATCACAATGCTCCAGGACCAGTTTCATCACAATACTCCATCCCCCTTGTCATCACGGTGCACAATGAAACCTCTCATTACAATGCTCCGTGACACTTGTCATCACAATGCTCCATGGCCCTTGTCATCACAATGCGCCAGAATTCTTGTCATCACAATGTTCCATGACCATGTCATCACAATGCTCCATGGCCCTTGTCATCACAATTCTCCAGAATTCTTGTCCTCACAATGTTCCATGACCGTGTCATCACAATGCTCCATGGCCCTTGTCATCACAATGCTCCAGAATTCTTGTCATCACAATGTTCCATGACTCTGTCATCACAATACTCCATGGCCCTTGTCATCACAATGCTCCAGAATTCTTGTCATCACAATGTTCCATGACCGTGTCATCACAATGCTCCATAATTCTTGTCATCACAATGTTCCATGACCGTGTCACCACAATGCTCCATAGCCCTTGTCATCACAATGCTCCAGAATTCTTGTCACCACAATGTTCCATGACCGTGTCATTAAAATGCTCCAGAATTCTTGTCATCACAATGTTCCATGACCGTGTCATCACAATGCTCCATAATTCTTGTCATCACAATGTTCTATGACCGTGTCATCACAATGCTCCATGGCCCTTGTCATCACAATGCTCCAGAATTCTTGTCACCACAATGTTCCATGACCGTGTCATCACAATGCTCCATGGCCCTTTTCATCACAATGCTCCAGAATTCTTGTCATCACCATGTTCCATGACCGTGTCATCACAATGCTCCATGGCCCTTGTCATCACAATGCTCCAGAATTCTTGTCATCACAATGTTCCATGACCGTGTCATCACAATGCTCCATGGCCCTTTTCATCACAATGCTCCAGATTGCTTGTCATCACAATGTTCCATGACCGTGTCTTCACAATGCACCATGGCCCTTGTCATCACAATGCTCCATAATTCTTGTCATCACAATGTTCCATGACCGTGTCATTAAAATGCTCCAGAATTCTTGTCATCACAATGTTCCATGACCATGTCATCACAATGCTCCATGGCCCTTGTCATCACAATTCTCCAGAATTCTTGTCATCACAATGTTCCATGACCGTGTCATCACAATGCTCCATGGCCTTTGTCATCACAATGCTCCATAATTCTTGTCATCACAATGTTCCATGACCGTGTCACCACAATGCTCCACAATTCTTGTCATCACAATTTTCCATGACCGTGTCATCACAATGCTACATGACACTGGTCATCACAGTTCTCCATGACCTTTGCCATCACAATGCTCTATATAGTTTTTCATGACAATTCTAAATGACCACTTTAATCAATTTGCTTGCTGACCATTTTCATCACATTTCTCTATTGTCATTACAATTCCCCATGACCCCTTTCTTCACAGTGCTCCATGATGCCTGTCATCACAATGCTCAATGTCTTTTGTTATCACAATGCTCCAGGACCAGTTTCATCACAATACTCCATCCCCCTTGTCATCACGGTGCACAATGAAACCTCTCATTACAATGCTTCGTGACACTTGTCATCACAATGCTCCATGGCCCTTGTCATCACAATGCGCCAGAATTCTTGTCATCACAATGTTCCATGACCATGTCATCACAATGCTCCATGGCCCTTGTCATCACAATTCTCCAGAATTCTTGTCCTCACAATGTTCCATGACCGTGTCATCACAATGCTCCATGGCCCTTGTCATCACAATGCTCCAGAATTCTTGTCATCACAATGTTCCATGACCCTGTCATCACAATGCTCCATGGCCCTTGTCATCACAATGCTCCAGAATTCTTGTCATCACAATGTTCCATGACCATGTCATCACAATGCTCCATGGCCCTTGTCATCACAATGCTCCAGAATTCTTGTCATCACAATGTTCCATGACCGTGTCATCACAATGCTCCATAATTCTTGTCATCACAATGTTCCATGACCGTGTCACCACAATGCTCCATAGCCCTTGTCATCACAATGCTCCAGAATTCTTGTCACCACAATGTTCCATGACCGTGTCATTAAAATGCTCCAGAATTCTTGTCATCACAATGTTCTATGACCGTGTCATCACAATGCTCCATGGCCCTTGTCATCACAATGCTCCAGAATTCTTGTCACCACAATGTTCCATGACCGTGTCATCACAATGCTCCATGGCCCTTTTCATCACAATGCTCCAGAATTCTTGTCATCACCATGTTCCACGACCGTGTCATCACAATGCTCCATGGCCCTTGTCATCACAATGCTCCAGAATTCTTGTCATCACAATGTTCCATGACCGTGTCATCACAATGCTCCATGGCCCTTTTCATCACAATGCTCCAGATTGCTTGTCATCACAATGTTCCATGACCGTGTCTTCACAATGCACCATGGCCCTTGTCATCACAATGCTCCATAATTCTTGTCATCACAATGTTCCATGACCGTGTCATTAAAATGCTCCAGAATTCTTGTCATCACAATGTTCCATGACCATGTCATCACAATGCTCCATGGCCCTTGTCATCACAATTCTCCAGAATTCTTGTCATCACAATGTTCCATGACCGTGTCACCACAATGCTCCACAATTCTTGTCATCACAATGTTCCATGACCGTGTCATCACAATGCTACATGACACTGGTCATCACATTTCTCCATGACCTTTGCCATCACAATGCTCTATATAGTTTTTCATGACAATTCTAAATGACCACTTTAATCAATTTGCTTGCTGACCATTTTCATCACATTTCTCTATTGTCATTACAATTCCCCATGACCCCTTTCTTCACAATGTGCCATGATGCCTGTCATCACAATGCTCAATGGCTTTTGTTATCACAATGCTCCAGGACCAGTTTCATCACAATACTCCATCCCCCTTGTCATCACGGTGCACAATGAAACCTCTCATTACAATGCTCCGTGACACTTGTCATCACAATTCTCCATGGCCCTTGTCATCACAATGCTCCAGAATTCTTGTCATCACCATGTTCCATGAGCATGTCATCACAATTCTCCATGGCCCTTCACATCACAATGCTCCAGAATTCTTGTCATCACAATGTTCCATGACCGTGTCATCACAATGCTCCATGGCCCTTGTCATCACAATGCTCCAGAATTCTTGTCATCACAATGTTCCATGACCGTGTCATCACAATGCTCCATAATTCTTGTCATCACAATGTTCCATGACCGTGTCACCACAATGCTCCACAATTCTTGTCATCACAATGTTCCATGACCGTGTCATCACAATTCTACATGACACTGGTCATCACAGTTCTCCATGACCTTTGCCATCACAATGCTCTATATAGTTTTTCATGACAATTCTAAATGACCACTTTAATCAATTTGCTTGCTGACCATTTTCATCACATTTCTCTATTGTCATTACAATTCCCCATGACCCCTTTCTTCACAATGTGCCATGATGCCTGTCATCACAATGCTCAATGGCTTTTGTTATCACAATGCTCCAGGATCAGTTTCATCACAATACTCCATCCCCCTTGTCATCACGGTGCACAATGAAACCTCTCATTACAATGCTCCGTGACACTTGTCATCACAATTCTCCATGGCCCTTGTCATCACAATGCTCCAGAATTCTTGTCATCACCATGTTCCATGAGCATGACATCACAATTCTCCATGGCCCTTCACATCACAATGCTCCAGAATTCTTGTCATCACAATGTTCCATGACCGTGTCATCACAATGCTCCATGGCCCTTGTCATCACAATGCTCCAGAATTCTTGTCATCACAATGATCCATGACCGTGTCATCACAATGCTCCATAAATCTTGTCATCACAATGTTCCATGACCGTGTCACCACAATGCTCCACAATTCTTGTCATCACAATGTTCCATGACCGTGTCATCACAATGCTACATGACACTGGTCATCACAGTTCTCCATGACCTTTGCCATCACAATGCTCTATATAGTTTTTCATGACAATTCTAAATGACCACTTTAATCAATTTGCTTGCTGACCATTTTCATCACATTTCTCTATTGTCATTACAATTCCCCATGACCCCTTTCTTCACAATGCTCCATGATGCCTGTCATCACAATGCTCAATGGCTTTTGTTATCACAATGCTCCAGGACCAGTTTCATCACAATACTCCATCCCTCTTGTCATCACGGTGCACAATGAAACCTCTCATTACAATGCTCCGTGACACTTGTCATCACAATGCTCCATGGCCCTTGTCATCACAATGCTCCAGAATTCTTGTCATCACCATGTTCCATGACCGTGTCATCACAATGCTCAATGGCCCTTTTCATCACAATGCTCCAGATTGCTTGTCATCACAAAGTTCCATGACCGTGTCATCACAATGCTCCAGAATTCTTGTCATCACCATGTTCCATGACCATGTCATCACAATTCTCCATGGCCCTTCTCATCACAATGCTCCAGAATTCTTGTCATCACAATGTTCCATGACCGTGTCATCACAATGCACCATGGCCCTTGTCATCACAATGCTCCAGAATTCTTGTCATCACAATGTTCCATGACCATGTCATCACAATGCTCCATGGCCCTTGTCATCACAATTCTCCAGAATTCTTGTCATCACAATGTTCCATGACCGTGTCATCACAATGCTCCATGGCCCTTGTCATCACAATGCTCCAGAATTCTTGTCATCACAATGTTCCATGACCGTGTCATCACAATGCTCCATAATTCTTGTCATCACAATGTTCCATGACCGTGTCATCACAATGCTACATGACACTTGTCATCACAGTTCTCCATGACCTTTGCCATCACAATGCTCTATATAGTTTTTCATGACAATTCTAAATGAGCACTTTAATCAATTTGCTTGCTGACCATTTTCATCACATTTCTCTATTGTCATTACAATTCCCCATGACCCCTTTCTTCACAATGCTCCATGATGCCTGTCATCACAATGCTCAATGGCTTTTGTTATCACAATGCTCCAGGACCAGTTTCATCACAATACTCCATCCCGCTTGTCATCACGGTGCACAATGAAACCTCTCATTACAATGCTCCGTGACACTTGTCATCACAATGCTCCATGGCCCTTGTCATCACAATGCTCCAGAATTCTTGTCATCACCATGTTCCATGACCATGTCATCACAATTCTCCATGGCCCTTCGCATCACAATTCTCCAGAATTCTTGTCATCACAATGTTCCATGACCGTGTCATCACAATGCTCCATGGCCCTTGTCATCACAATGCTCCAGATTGCTTGTCATCACAAAGTTCCATGACCGTGTCATCACAATGCACCATGGCCTTTGTCATCACCATGCTCCAGAATTCTTGTCATCACAATGTTCCATGACCGTGTCATCACAATGCTCCATGGCCCTTGTCATCACAATGCTCCAGAATTCTTGTCATCACAATGTTCCATGACCGTGTCATCACAATGCTCCATAATTCTTGTCATCACAATGTTCCATGACCGTGTCATCACAATGCTACATGACACTTGTCATCACAGTTCTCCATGACCTTTGCCATCACAATGCTCTATATAGTTTTTCATGACAATTCTAAATGACCACTTTAATCAATTTGCTTGCTGACCATTTTCATCACATTTCTCTATTGTCATTACAATTCCCCATGACCCCTTTCTTCACAATGCTCCATGATGCCTGTCATCACAATGCTCAATGGCTTTTGTTATCACAATGCTCCAGGACCAGTTTCATCACAATACTCCATCCCACTTGTCATCACGGTGCACAATGAAACCTCTCATTACAATGCTCCGTGACACTTGTCATCACAATGCTCCATGGCCCTTGTCATCACAATGCTCCAGAATTCTTGTCATCACCATGTTCCATGACCATGTCATCACAATTCTCCATGGCCCTTCGCATCACAATGCTCCAGAATTCTTGTCATCACAATGTTCCATGACCGTGTCATCACAATGCTCCATGGCCCTTTTCATCACAATGCTCCAGATTGCTTGTCATCACAAAGTTCCATGACCGTGTCATCACAATGCACCATGGCCTTTGTCATCACCATGCTCCAGAATTCTTGTCATCACAATGTTCCATGACCGTGTCATCACAATGCTCCAGAATTCTTGTCATCACCATGTTCCATGACCATGTCATCACAATTCTCCATGGCCCTACTCATCACAATGCTCCAGAATTCTTGTCATCACAATGTTCCATGACCGTGTCATCACAATGCACCATGGCCCTTGTCATCACAATGCTCCATAATTCTTGTCATCACAATGTTCCATGACCGTGTCATTAAAATGCTCCAGAATTCTTGTCATCACAATGTTCCATGACCATGTCATCACAATGCTCCATGGCCCTTGTCATCACAATACTCCAGAATTCTTGTCATCACAATGTTCCATGATCGTGTCATCACAATGCTCCATGGCCCTTGTCATCACAATGCTCCAGAATTCTTGTCATCACAATGTTCCATGACCGTGTCATCACAATGCTCCATGGCCCTTGTCATCACAATGCTCCAGAATTCTTGTCATCACAATGTTCCATGACCGTGTCATCACAATGCTCCATAATTCTTGTCATCACAATGTTCCATGACCGTGTCATCACAATGCTCCATAATTCTTGTCATCACAATGTTCCATGACCGTGTCACCACAATGCTCCACAATTCTTGTCATCACAATGTTCCATGACCGTGTCATCACAATGCTACATGACACTGGTCATCACAGTTCTCCATGACTTTTGCCATCACAATGCTCTATATAGTTTTTCATGACAATTCTAAATGACCACTTTAATCAATTTGCTTGCTGACCATTTTCATCACATTTCTCTATTGTCATTACAATTCCCCATGACCCCTTTCTTCACAATGCTCCATGATGCCTGTCATCACAATGCTCAATGGCTTTTGTTATCACAATGCTCCAGGACCAGTTTCATCACAATACTCCATCCCCCTTGTCATCACGGTGCACAATGAAACCTCTCATTACAATGCTCCGTGACACTTGTCATCACAATGCTCCATGGCCCTTGTCATCACAATGCGCCAGAATTCTTGTCATCACAATGTTCCATGACCATGTCATCACAATGCTCCATGGCCCTTGTCATCACAATTCTCCAGAATTCTTGTCCTCACAATGTTCCATGACCGTGTCATCACAATGCTCCATGGCCCTTGTCATCACAATGCTCCAGAATTCTTGTCATCACAATGTTCCATGACTCTGTCATCACAATACTCCATGGCCCTTGTCATCACAATGCTCCAGAATTCTTGTCATCACAATGTTCCATGACCATGTCATCACAATGCTCCATGGCCCTTGTCATCACAATGCTCCAGAATTCTTGTCATCACAATGTTCCATGACCGTGTCATCACAATGCTCCATAATTCTTGTCATCACAATGTTCCATGACCGTGTCACCACAATGCTCCATAGCCCTTGTCATCA
This sequence comes from Balaenoptera acutorostrata, assembly GCF_949987535.1. Classification (NCBI taxonomy): domain Eukaryota; kingdom Metazoa; phylum Chordata; class Mammalia; order Artiodactyla; family Balaenopteridae; genus Balaenoptera; species Balaenoptera acutorostrata. The sequence goes on from NW_026646264.1 coordinate 354,426, forward strand.
CAATGCTCCAGAATTCTTGTCACCACAATGTTCCATGACCGTGTCATTAAAATGCTCCAGAATTCTTGTCATCACAATGTTCTATGACCGTGTCATCACAATGCTCCATGGCCCTTGTCATCACAATTCTCCAGAATTCTTGTCATCACAATGTTCCATGACCGTGTCATCACAATGCTCCATGGCCCTTGTCATCACAATGCTCCAGAATTCTTGTCATCCCCATGTTCCATGACCGTGTCATCACAATGCTCAATGGCCCTTTTCATCACAATGCTCCAGATTGCTTGTCATCACAAAGTTCCATGACCGTGTCATCACAATGCTCCAGAATTCTTGTCATCCCCATGTTCCATAACCATGTCATCACAATTCTCCATGGCCCTTCTCATCACAATGCTCCAGAATTCTTGTCATCACAATGTTCCATGACCGTGTCATCACAATGCACCATGGCCCTTGTCATCACAATTCTCCAGAATTCTTGTCATCACAATGTTCCATGACCATGTCATCACAATGCTCCATGGCCCTTGTCATCACAATTCTCCAGAATTCTTGTCATCACAATGTTCCATGACCGTGTCATCACAATGCTCCATGGCCCTTGTCATCACAATGCTCCAGAATTCTTGTCATCACAATGTTCCATGACCGTGTCATCACAATGCTCCATAATTCTTGTCATCACAATGTTCCATGACCGTGTCATCACAATGCTACATGACACTTGTCATCAGAGTTCTCCATGACCTTTGCCATCACAATGCTCTATATAGTTTTTCATGACAATTCTAAATGAGCACTTTAATCAATTTGCTTGCTGACCATTTTCATCACATTTCTCTATTGTCATTACAATTCCCCATGACCCCTTTCTTCACAATGCTCCATGATGCCTGTCATCACAATGCTCAATGGCTTTTGTTATCACAATGCTCCAGGACCAGTTTCATCACAATACTCCATCCCGCTTGTCATCACGGTGCACAATGAAACCTCTCATTACAATGCTCCGTGACACTTGTCATCACAATGCTCCATGGCCCTTGTCATCACAATGCTCCAGAAATCTTGTCATCACCATGTTCCATGACCATGTCATCACAATTCTCCATGGCCCTTCGCATCACAATTCTCCAGAATTCTTGTCATCACAATGTTCCATGACCGTGTCATCACAATGCTCCATGGCCCTTGTCATCACAATGCTCCAGATTGCTTGTCATCACAAAGTTCCATGACCGTGTCATCACAATGCACCATGGCCTTTGTCATCACCATGCTCCAGAATTCTTGTCATCACAATGTTCCATGACCGTGTCATCACAATGCTCCATGGCCCTTGTCATCACAATTCTCCAGAATTCTTGTCATCACAATGTTCCATGACCGTGTCATCACAATGCTCCATAATTCTTGTCATCACAATGTTCCATGACCGTGTCATCACAATGCTACATGACACTTGTCATCACAGTTCTCCATGACCTTTGCCATCACAATGCTCTATATAGTTTTTCATGACAATTCTAAATGACCACTTTAATCAATTTGCTTGCTGACCATTTTCATCACATTTCTCTATTGTCATTACAATTCCCCATGACCCCTTTCTTCACAATGCTCCATGATGCCTGTCATCACAATGCTCAATGGCTTTTGTTATCACAATGCTCCAGGACCAGTTTCATCACAATACTCCATCCCGCTTGTCATCACGGTGCACAATGAAACCTCTCATTACAATGCTCCGTGACACTTGTCATCACAATGCTCCATGGCCCTTGTCATCACAATGCTCCAGAATTCTTGTCATCACCATGTTCCATGACCATGTCATCACAATTCTCCATGGCCCTTCGCATCACAATTCTCCAGAATTCTTGTCATCACAATGTTCCATGACCGTGTCATCACAATGCTCCATGGCCCTTGTCATCACAATGCTCCAGATTGCTTGTCATCACAAAGTTCCATGACCGTGTCATCACAATGCACCATGGCCTTTGTCATCACCATGCTCCAGAATTCTTGTCATCACAATGTTCCATGACCGTGTCATCACAATGCTCCATAATTCTTGTCATCACAATGTTCCATGACCGTGTCATCACAATGCTCCATAATTCTTGTCATCACAATGTTCCATGACCATGTCACCACAATGCTCCATGGCCCTTGTCATCACAATGCTCCAGAATTCTTGTCATCACAATGTTCCATGACCGTGCAATCACAATGCTCCATAATTCTTGTCATCACAATGTTCCATGACCGTGTCACCACAATGCTCCATGGCCCTTGTCATCACAATGCTCCAGAATTCTTGTCATCACAATGTTCCATGACCGTGTCATCACAATGCTCCATGGCCCTTGTCATCACAATGCTCCAGAATTCTTGTCATCACAATGTTCCATGACCGTGTCATCACAATGCGCCATGGCCCTTTTCATCACAATGCTCCAGATTGCTTGTCATCACAATGTTCCATGACCGTGTCTTCACAATGCACCATGGCCCTTGTCATCACAATGCTCCATAATTCTTGTCATCACAATGTTCCATTACCGTGTCATCACAATGCTCCATGGCCCTTGTCATCACAATGCTCCAGAATTCTTGTCATCACAATGTTCCATGACCGTGTCATCACAATGCTCCATAATTCTTGTCATCACAATGTTCCATGACCGTGTCATCACAATGCTCCATAATTCTTGTAATCACAATGTTCCATGACCGTGTCACCACAATGCTCCATGGCCCTTGTCATCACAATGCTCCAGAATTCTTTTCATCACAATATTCCATGACCGTGTCATCACAATGCTCCATGGCCCTTGTCATCACAATTCTCCAGAATTCTTGTCATCACAATGTTCCATGACCGTGTCATCACAATGCTCCATGGCCCTTGTCATCACAATGCTCCAGAATTCTTGTCATCACAATGTTCCATGACCGTGTCATCACAATGCTCCATAATTCTTGTCATCACAATGCTCCATAATTCTTGTCATCACAATGTTCCATGACCGTGTCACCACAATGCTCCACAATTCTTGTCATCACAATGTTCCATGACCGTGTCATCACAATGCTACATGACACTGGTCATCACAGTTCTCCATGACCTTTGCCATCACAATGCTCTATATAGTTTTTCATGACAATTCTAAATGACCACTTTAATCAATTTGCTTGCTGAACATTTTCATCACATTTCTCTATTGTCATTACAATTCCCCAGACCCCTTTCTTCACAATGCTCCATGATGCCTGTCATCACAATGCTCAATGGCTTTTGTTATCACAATGCTCCAGGACCAGTTTCATCACAATACTCCATCCCCCTTGTCATCACGGTGCACAATGAAACCTCTCATTACAATGCTCCGTGACACTTGTCATCACAATGCTCCATGGCACTTTTCATCACAATGCTCCAGAATTCTTGTCATCACCATGTTCCATGACCATGTCATCACAATTCTCCATGGCCCTTCGCATCACAATGCTCCAGAATTCTTGTCATCACAATGTTCCATGACCGTGTCATCACAATGCTCCATGGCCCTTTTCATCACAATGCTCCAGATTGCTTGTCATCACAAAGTTCCATGACCGTGTCATCACAATGCACCATGGCCTTTGTCATCACCATGCTCCAGAATTCTTGTCATCACAATGTTCCATGACCGTGTCATCACAATGCTCCAGAATTCTTGTCATCACCATGTTCCATGACCATGTCATCACAATTCTCCATGGCCCTACTCATCACAATGCTCCAGAATTCTTGTCATCACAATGTTCCATGGCCGTGTCATCACAATGCACCATGGCCCTTGTCATCACAATGCTCCATAATTCTTGTCATCACAATGTTCCATGACCGTGTCATTAAAATGCTCCAGAATTCTTGTCATCACAATGTTCCATGACCATGTCATCACAATGCTCCATGGCCCTTGTCATCACAATACTCCAGAATTCTTGTCATCACAATGTTCCATGATCGTGTCATCACAATGCTCCATGGCCCTTGTCATCACAATGCTCCAGAATTCTTGTCATCACAATGTTCCATGACCGTGTCATCACAATGCTCCATGGCCCTTGTCATCACAATGCTCCAGAATTCTTGTCATCACAATGTTCCATGACCGTGTCATCACAATGCTCCATAATTCTTGTCATCACAATGTTCCATGACCGTGTCATCACAATACTCCATAATTCTTGTCATCACAATGTTCCATGACCGTGTCACCACAATGCTCCACAATTCTTGTCATCACAATGTTCCATGACCGTGTCATCACAATGCTACATGACACTGGTCATCACAGTTCTCCATGACTTTTGCCATCACAATGCTCTATATAGTTTTTCATGACAATTCTAAATGACCACTTTAATCAATTTGCTTGCTGACCATTTTCATCACATTTCTCTATTGTCATTACAATTCCCCATGACCCCTTTCTTCACAATGCTCCATGATGCCTGTCATCACAATGCTCAATGGCTTTTGTTATCACAATGCTCCAGGACCAGTTTCATCACAATACTCCATCCCCCTTGTCATCACGGTGCACAATGAAACCTCTCATTACAATGCTCCGTGACACTTGTCATCACAATGCTCCATGGCCCTTGTCATCACAATGCGCCAGAATTCTTGTCATCACAATGTTCCATGACCATGTCATCACAATGCTCCATGGCCCTTGTCATCACAATTCTCCAGAATTCTTGTCCTTACAATGTTCCATGACCGTGTCATCACAATGCTCCATGGCCCTTGTCATCACAATGCTCCAGAATTCTTGTCATCACAATGTTCCATGACTCTGTCATCACAATACTCCATGGCCCTTGTCATCACAATGCTCCAGAATTCTTGTCATCACAATGTTCCATGACCCTGTCATCACAATGCTCCATGGCCCTTGTCATCACAATGCTCCAGAATTCTTGTCATCACAATGTTCCATGACCGTGTCATCACAATGCTCCATAATTCTTGTCATCACAATGTTCCATGACCGTGTCACCACAATGCTCCATAGCCCTTGTCATCACAATGCTCCAGAATTCTTGTCACCACAATGTTCCATGACCGTGTCATTAAAATGCTCCAGAATTCTTGTCATCACAATGTTCTATGACCGTGTCATCACAATGCTCCATGGCCCTTGTCATCACAATGCTCCAGAATTCTTGTCACCACAATGTTCCATGACCGTGTCATCACAATGCTCCATGGCCCTTTTCATCACAATGCTCCAGAATTCTTGTCATCACCATGTTCCATGACCGTGTCATCACAATGCTCCATGGCCCTTGTCATCACAATGCTCCAGAATTCTTGTCATCACAATGTTCCATGACCGTGTCATCACAATGCTCCATGGCCCTTTTCATCACAATGCTCCAGATTGCTTGTCATCACAAGGTTCCATGACCGTGTCTTCACAATGCACCATGGCCCTTGTCATCACAATGCTCCATAATTCTTGTCATCACAATGTTCCATGACCGTGTCATTAAAATGCTCCAGAATTCTTGTCATCACAATGTTCCATGACCATGTCATCACAATGCTCCATGGCCCTTGTCATCACAATTCTCCAGAATTCTTGTCATCACAATGTTCCATGACTGTGTCATCACAATGCTCCATGGCCTTTGTCATCACAATGCTCCATAATTCTTGTCATCACAATGTTCCATGACCGTGTCACCACAATGCTCCACAATTCTTGTCATCACAATGTTCCATGACCGTGTCATCACAATGCTACATGACACTGGTCATCACATTTCTCCATGACCTTTGCCATCACAATGCTCTATATAGTTTTTCATGACAATTCTAAATGACCACTTTAATCAATTTGCTTGCTGACCATTTTCATCACATTTCTCTATTGTCATTACAATTCCCCATGAACCCTTTCTTCACAATGCTCCATGATGCCTGTCATCACAATGCTCAATGGCTTTTGTTATCACAATGCTCCAGGACCAGTTTCATCACAATACTCCATCCCCCTTGTCATCACGGTGCACAATGAAACCTCTCATTACAATGCTCCGTGACACTTGTCATCACAATGCTCCATGGCCCTTGTCATCACAATGCTCCAGAATTCTTGTCATCACCATGTTACATGAGCATGTCATCACAATTCTCCATGGCCCTTCACATCACAATGCTCCAGAATTCTTGTCATCGCAATGTTCCTTGACCATGTCATCACTATGCTCCATGGCCCTTGTCATCACAATGCTCCAGAATTCTTGTCATCACAATGTTCCATGACCGTGTCATCACAATGCTCCATGGCCCTTGTCATCACAATGCTCCAGAATTCTTGTCATCACAATGTTCCATGACCGTGTCATCACAATGCTCCATAATTCTTGTCATCACAATGTTCCATGACCGTGTCATCACAATACTCCATAATTCTTGTCATCACAATGTTCCATGACCGTGTCACCACAATGCTCCACAATTCTTGTCATCACAATGTTCCATGACCGTGTCATCACAATGCTACATGACACTGGTCATCACAGTTCTCCATGACTTTTGCCATCACAATGCTCTATATAGTTTTTCATGACAATTCAAAATGACCACTTTAATCAATTTGCTTGCTGACCATTTTCATCACATTTCTCTATTGTCATTACAATTCCCCATGACCCCTTTCTTCACAATGCTCCATGATGCCTGTCATCACAATGCTCAATGGCTTTTGTTATCACAATGCTCCAGGACCAGTTTCATCACAATACTCCATCCCCCTTGTCATCACGGTGCACAATGAAACCTCTCATTACAATGCTCCGTGACACTTGTCATCACAATGCTCCATAATTCTTGTCATCACAATGTTCCATAACCGTGTCATCACAATGCTCCAGAATTCTTGTCATCACAATATTCCATGACCAAGTCATCACAATGCTCCATGGCCCTTGTCTTCACAATGCTCCAGAATTCTTGTCATCACAATGTTCGATGACAATGTCATCACAATTCTCCATGGCCCTTGTCATCACAATGCTCCAGAATTCTTGTCATCACCATATTCCATGACCATGTCATCACAATTCTCCATGGCCCTTCGCATCACAATGCTCCAGAATTCTTGTCATCACAATGTTCCATGACCGTGTCATCACAATGCTCCATGGCCCTTTTCATCACAATGCTCCAGATTGCTTGTCATCACAAAGTTCCATGACCGTGTCATCACAATGCACCATGGCCTTTGTCATCACCATGCTCCAGAATTTTTGTCATCACAATGTAACATGACCGTGTCATCACAATGCTCCAGAATTCTTGTCATCACCATGTTCCATGACCATGTCATCACAATTCTCCATGGCCCTTCTCATCACAATGCTCCAGAATTCTTGTCATCACAATGTTCCGTGACCGTGTCATCACAATGCACCATGGCCCTTGTCATCACAATGCTCCATAATTCTTGTCATCACAATGTTCCATGACCGTGTCATTAAAATGCTCCAGAATTCTTGTCATCACAATGTTCCATGACCATATCATCACAATGCTCCATGGCCCTTGTCATCACAATTCTCCAGAATTCTTGTCATCACAATGTTCCATGACCGTGTCATCACAATGCTCCATAATTCTTGTCATCACAATGTTCCATGACTGTGTCACCACAATGCTCCATAGCCCTTGTCATCACAATGCTCCAGAATTCTTGTCACCACAATGTTCCATGACCGTGGCATTAAAATGCTCCAGAATTCTTGTCATCACAATGTTCCATGACCGTGTCATCACAATGCTCCATAATTCTTGTCATCACAATGTTCCATGACTGTGTCACCACAATGCTCCATAGCCCTTGTCATCACAATGCTCCAGAATTCTAGTCACCACAATGTTCCATGACCGTGTCATCACAATGCTCCATGGCCCTTTTCATCAGAATGCTCCAGAATTCTTGTCATCACAATGTTCCATGACCGTGTCATCACAATGCTCCATAGCCCTTGTCATCACAATGCTCCATAATTCTTGTCATCACAATGTTCCATGACCGTGTCATCACAATGCTCCATAATTCTTGTCATCACAATGTTCCATGACCATGTCACCACAATGCTCCACAATTCTTGTCATCAAATGTTCCATGACCGTGTCATCACAATGCTACATGACACTGGTCATCACAGTTCTCCATGACTTTTGCCATCACAATGCTCTATATAGTTTTTCATGACAATTCTAAATTACCACTTTAATCAATTTGCTTGCTGACCATTTTCATCACATTTCTCTATTGTCATTACAATTCACCATGACCCCTTTCTTCACAATGCTCCATGATGCCTGTCATCACAATGCTCAATGGCTTTTGTTATCACAATGCTCCAGGACCACTTTCATCACAATACTCCATCCCCCTTGTCATCACGGTGCACAATGAAACCTCTCATTACAATGCTCCGTGACACTTGTCATCACAATGCTCCATGGCCCTTGTCATCACAATGCTCCAGAATTCTTGTCATCACCATGTTCCATGACCATGTCATCACAATTCTCCATGGCCCTGCGCATCACAATGCTCCAGAATTCTTGTCATCACAATGTTCCATGACCGTGTCATCACAATGCTCCATAATTCTTGTCATCACAATGTTCCATGACCGTGTCATCACAATGCTCCATAATTCTTGTCATCACAATGTTCCATGACCGTGTCACCACAATGCTCCACAATTCTTGTCATCACAATGTTCCATGACCGTGTCATCACAATGCTACATGACACTTGTCATCACAGTTCTCCATGACCTTTGCCATCACAATGCTCTATATAGTTTTTCATGACAATTCTAAATGACCACTTTAATCAATTTGCTTGCTGACCATTTTCATCACATTTCTCTATTGTCATTACAATTCCCCATGACCCCTTTCTTCACAATGCTCCATGATGCCTGTCATCACAATGCTCAATGGCTTTTGTTATCACAATGCTCCAGGACCAGTTTCATCACAATACTCCATCCCGCTTGTCATCACCGTGCACAATGAAACCTCTCATTACAATGCTCCGTGACACTTGTCATCACAATGCTCCATGGCCCTTGTCATCACAATGCTCCAGAATTTTTGTCATCACCATGTTCCATGACCATGTCATCACAATTCTCCATGGCCCTTCGCATCACAATGCTCCAGAATTCTTGTCATCACAATGTTCCATGACCGTGTCATCACAATGCTCCATGGCCCTTTTAATCACAATGCTCCAGATTGCTTGTCATCACAAAGTTCCATGACCGTGTCATCACAATGCACCATGGCCTTTGTCATCACCATGCTCCAGAATTCTTGTCATCACAATGCTCCATGGCCCTTGTCATCACAATGCTCCAGAATTCTTGTCATCACAATGTTCCATGACCGTGTCATCACAATGCTCCATAATTCTTGTCATCACAATGTTCCATGGCCGTGTCATCACAATGCTCCATAATTCTTGTCATCACAGTGTTCCATGACCGTGTCACCACAATGCTCCACAATTCTTGTCATCACAATGTTCCATGACCGTGTCATCACAATGCTACATGACACTGGTCATCACAATTCTCCATGACCTTTGCCATCACAATGCTCTATATAGTTTTTCATGACAATTCTAAATGACCACTTTAATCAATTTGCTTGCTGACCATTTTCATCACATTTCTCTATTGTCATTACAATTCCCCATGACCCCTTTCTTCACAATGCTCCATGATGCCTGTCATCACAATGCTCAATGGCTTTTGTTATCACAATGCTCCAGGACCAGTTTCATCACAATACTCCATCCCTCTTGTCATCACGGTGCACAATGAATCCTCTCATTACAATGCTCCGTGACACTTGTCATCACAATGCTCCATGGCCCTTGTCATCACAATGCTCCAGAATTCTTGTCATCACCATGTTCCATGACCGTGTCATCACAATGCTCAATGGCCCTTTTCATCACAATGCTCCAGATTGCTTGTCATCACAAAGTTCCATGACCGTGTCATCACAATGCTCCAGAATTCTTGTCATCACCATGTTCCATGACCATGTCATCACAATTCTCCATGGCCCTTCTCATCACAATGCTCCAGAATTCTTGTCATCACAATGTTCCATGACCGTGTCATCACAATGCACCATGGCCCTTGTCATCACAATGCTCCATAATTCTTGTCATCACAATGTTCCATGACCGTGTCATTAAAATGCTCCAGAATTCTTGTCATCACAATGTTCCATGACCATGTCATCACAATGCTCCATGGCCCTTGTCATCACAATTCTCCAGAATTCTTGTCATCACAATGTTCCATGACCGTGTCATCACAATGCTCCATGGCCCTTGTCATCACAATGCTCCAGAATTCTTGTCATCACAATGTTCCATGACCGTGTCATCACAATGCTCCATGGCCCTTGTCATCACAATGCTCCAGAATTGTTGTCATCACAATGTTCCATGACCGTGTCATCACAATGCTCCATGGCCCTTGTCATCACAATGCTCCATAATTCTTGTCATCACAATGTTCCATGACCGTGTCATCACAATGCTCCATAATTCTTGTCCTCACAATGTTCCATGACCGTGTCACCACAATGCTCCATGGCCCTTGTCATCACAATGCTCCAGAATTCTTGTCATCACAATGTTCCATGACCGTGTCATCACAATGCTCCATGGCCCTTGTCATCACAATTCTCCAGAATTCTTGTCATCACAATGTTCCATGACCGTGTCATCACAATGCTCCATGGACCTTGTCATCACAATGCTCCAGAATTCTTGTCATCACAATGTTCCATGACCGTGTCATCACAATGCTCCATAATTCTTGTCATCACAATGTTCCATGACCGTGTCATCACAATGCTCCATAATTCTTGTCATCACAATGTTCCATGACCGTGTCACCACAATGCTCCACAATTCTTGTCATCACAATGTTCCATGTCCGTGTCATCACAATGCTACATGACACTTGTCATCACAGTTCTCCATGACCTTTGCCATCACAATGCTCTATATAGTTTTTCATGACAATTCTAAATGACCACTTTAATCAATTTGCTTGCTGACCATTTTCATCACATTTCTCTATTGTCATTACAATTCCCCATGACCCCTTTCTTCACAATGCTCCATGATGCCTGTCATCACAATGCTCAATGGCTTTTGTTATCACAATGCTCCAGGACCAGTTTCATCACAATACTCCATCCCGCTTGTCATCACGGTGCACAATGAAACCTCTCATTACAATGCTTCGTGACACTTGTCATCACAATGCTCCATGGCCCTTGTCATCACAATGCTCCAGAATTCTTGTCATCACCATGTTCCATGACCATGTCATCACAATTCTCCATGGCCCTTCGCATCACAATGCTCCAGAATTCTTGTCATCACAATGTTCCATGACCGTGTCATCACAATGCTCCATGGCCCTTTTCATCACAATGCTCCAGATTGCTTGTCATCACAAAGTTCCATGACCGTGTCATCACAATGCACCATGGCCTTTGTCATCACCATGCTCCAGAATTCTTGTCATCACAATGCTCCATGGCCCTTGTCATCACAATGCTCCAGAATTCTTGTCAACACAATGTTCCATGACCGTGTCATCACAATGCTCCATAATTCTTGTCATCACAATGTTCCATGACCGTGTCATCACAATGCTCCACAATTCTTGTCATCACAATGTTCCATGACCGTGTCATCACAATGCTACATGACACTGGTCATCACAATTCTCCATGACCTTTGCCATCACAATGCTCTTTATAGTTTTTCATGACAATTCTAAATGACCACTTTAATCAATTTGCTTGCTGACCATTTTCATCACATTTCTCTATTGTCATTACAATTCCCCATGACCCCTTTCTTCACAATGCTCCATGATGCCTGTCATCACAATGCTCAATGGCTTTTGTTATCACAATGCTCCAGGACCAGTTTCATCACAATACTCCATCCCTCTTGTCATCACGGTGCACAATGAAACCTCTCATTACAATGCTCCGTGACACTTGTCATCACAATGCTCCATGGCCCTTGTCATCACAATGCTCCAGAATTCTTGTCATCACCATGTTCCATGACCGTGTCATCACAATGCTCAATGGCCCTTTTCATCACAATGCTCCAGATTGCTTGTCATCACAAAGTTCCATGACCGTGTCATCACAATGCTCCAGAATTCTTGTCATCACCATGTTCCATGACCATGTCATCACAATTCTCCATGGCCCTTCTCATCACAATGCTCCAGAATTCTTGTCATCACAATGTTCCATGACCGTGTCATCACAATGCACCATGGCCCTTGTCATCACAATGCTCCATAATTCTTGTCATCACAATGTTCCATGACCGTGTCATTAAAATGCTCCAGAATTCTTGTCATCACAATGTTCCATGACCATGTCATCACAATGCTCCATGGCCCTTGTCATCACAATTCTCCAGAATTCTTGTCACCACAATGTTCCATGACCGTGTCATCACAATGCTCCATGGCCATTGTCATCACAATGCTCCAGAATTCTTGTCATCACAATGTTCCATGACCGTGTCATCACAATGCTCCATGGCCCTTGTCATCACAATGCTCCAGAATTGTTGTCATCACAATGTTCCATGACCGTGTCATCACAATGCTCCATGGCCCTTGTCATCACAATGCTCCATAATTCTTGTCATCACAATGTTCCATGACCGTGTCATCACAATGCTCCATAATTCTTGTCCTCACAATGTTCCATGACCGTGTCACCACAATGCTCCATGGCCCTTGTCATCACAATGCTCCAGAATTCTTGTCATCACAATGTTCCATGACCGTGTCATCACAATGCTCCATGGCCCTTGTCATCACAATTCTCCAGAATTCTTGTCATCACAATGTTCCATGACCGTGTCATCACAATGCTCCATGGCCCTTGTCATCACAATGCTCCAGAATTCTTGTCATCACAATGTTCCATGACCGTGTCACCACAATGCTCCACAATTCTTGTCATCACAATGTTCCATGACCGTGTCATCACAATGCTACATGACACTTGTCATCACAGTTCTCCATGACCTTTGCCATCACAATGCTCTATATAGTTTTTCATGACAATTCTAAATGACCACTTTAATCAATTTGCTTGCTGACCATTTTCATCACATTTCTCTATTGTCATTACAATTCCCCATGACCCCTTTCTTCACAATGCTCCATGATGCCTGTCATCACAATGCTCAATGGCTTTTGTTATCACAATGCTCCAGGACCAGTTTCATCACAATACTCCATCCCGCTTGTCATCACGGTGCACAATGAAACCTCTCATTACAATGCTCCGTGACACTTGTCATCACAATGCTCCATGGCCCTTGTCATCACAATGCTCCAGAATTCTTGTCATCACCATGTTCCATGACCATGTCATCACAATTCTCCATGGCCCTTCGCATCACAATGCTCCAGAATTCTTGTCATCACAATGTTCCATGACCGTGTCATCACAATGCTCCATGGCCCTTTTCATCACAATACTCCAGATTGCTTGTCATCACAAAGTTCCATGACCATGTCATCACAATGCACCATGGCCTTTGTCATCACCATGCTCCAGAATTCTTGTCATCACAATGCTCCATGGCCCTTGTCATCACAATGCTCCAGAATTCTTGTCATCACAATGTTCCATGACCGTGTCATCACAATGCTCCATAATTCTTGTCATCACAATGTTCCATGACCGTGTCATCACAATGCTCCATAATTCTTGTCATCACAGTGTTCCATGACCGTGTCACCACAATGCTCCACAATTCTTGTCATCACAATGTTCCATGACCGTGTCATCACAATGCTACATGACACTGGTCATCACAGTTCTCCATGACCTTTGCCATCACAATGCTCTATATAGTTTTTCATGACAATTCTAAATGACCACTTTAATCAATTTGCTTGCTGACCATTTTCATCACATTTCTCTATTGTCATTACAATTCCCCATGACCCCTTTCTTCACAATGCTCCATGATGCCTGTCATCACAATGCTCAATGGCTTTTGTTATCACAATGCTCCAGGACCAGTTTCATCACAATACTCCATCCCTCTTGTCATCACGGTGCACAATGAAACCTCTCATTACAATGCTCCGTGACACTTGTCATCACAATGCTCCATGGCCCTTGTCATCACAATGCTCCAGAATTCTTGTCATCACCATGTTCCATGACCGTGTCATCACAATGCTCAATGGCCCTTTTCATCACAATGCTCCAGATTGCTTGTCATCACAAAGTTCCATGACCATGTCATCACAATGCTGCAGAATTCTTGTCATCACCATGTTCCATGACCATGTCATCACAATTCTCCATGGCCCTTCTCATCACAATGCTCCAGAATTCTTGTCATCACAATGTTCCATGACCGTGTCATCACAATGCACCATGGCCCTTGTCATCACAATGCTCCATAATTCTTGTCATCACAATGTTCCATGACCGTGTCATTAAAATGCTCCAGAATTCTTGTCATCACAATGTTCCATGACCATGTCATCACAATGCTCCATGGCCCTTGTCATCACAATGCTCCAGAATTCTTGTCATCACAATGTTCCATGACCGTGTCATCACAATGCTCCATGGCCCTTGTCATCACAATGCTCCAGAATTGTTGTCATCACAATGTTCCATGACCGTGTCATCACAATGCTCCATAATTCTTGTCATCACAATGTTCCATGACCGTGTCACCACAATGCTCCATGGCCCTTGTCATCACAATGCTCCAGAATTCTTGTCATCACAATGTTCCATGACCGTGTCATCACAATGCTCCATGGCCCTTGTCATCACAATTCTCCAGAATTCTTGTCATCACAATGTTCCATGACCGTGTCATCACAATGCTCCATGGCCCTTGTCATCACAATGCTCCAGAATTCTTGTCATCACAAGGTTCCATGACCGTGTCATCACAATGCTCCATGGCCCTTGTCATCACAATGCTCCAGAATTCTTGTCATCACAATGTTCCATGACCGTGTCATCACAATGCTCCATAATTCTTGTCATCACAATGTTCCATGACCGTGTCATCACAATGCTCCATAATTCTTGTCATCACAATGTTCCATGACCGTGTCACCACAATGCTCCACAATTCTTGTCATCACAATGTTCCATGACCGTGTCATCACAATGCTACATGACACTGGTCATCACAGTTCTCCATGACCTTTGCCATCACAATGCTCTATACAGTTTTTCATGACAATTCTAAATGACCACTTTAATCAATTTGCTTGCTGACCATTTTCATCACATTTCTCTATTGTCATTACAATTCCCCATGACCCCTTTCTTCACAATGCTCCATGATGCCTGTCATCACAATGCTCAATGCCTTTTGTTATCACAATGCTCCAGGACCAGTTTCATCACAATACTCCATCCCGCTTGTCATCACGGTGCACAATGAAACGTCTCATTAAAATGCTCCGTGACACTTGTCATCACAATGCTCCATGGCCCTTGTCATCACAATGCTCCAGAATTCTTGTCATCACCATGTTCCATGACCATGTCATCACAATTCTCCATGGCCCTTCGCATCACAATGCTCCAGAATTCTTGTCATCACAATGTTCCATGACCGTGTCATCACAATGCTCCATGGCCCTTTTCATCACAATGCTCCAGATTGCTTGTCATCACAAAGTTCCATGACCGTGTTATCACAATGCACCATGGCCTTTGTCATCACCATGCTCCAGAATTCTTGTCATCACAATGTTCCATGACCGTGTCATCACAATGCTCCATAATTCTTGTCATCACAATGTTCCATGACCGTGTCATCACAATGCTCCATAATTCTTGTCATCACAATGTTCCATGACCATGTCACCACAATGCTCCATGGCCCTTGTCATCACAATGCTCCAGAATTCTTGTCATCACAATGTTCCATGACCGTGTCATCACAATGCTCCATAATTCTTGTCATCACAATGTTCCATGACAGTGTCACCACAATGCTCCATGGCCCTTGTCATCACAATTCTCCAGAATTCTTGTCATCACAATGTTCCATGACCGTGTCATCACAATGCTCCATGGCCCTTGTCATCACAATGCTCCAGAATTCTTGTCATCACAATGTTCCATGACAGTGTCACCACAATGCTCCATGGCCCTTTTCATCACAATGCTCCAGATTGCTTGTCATCACAATGTTCCATGACCGTGTCTTCACAATGCACCATGGCCCTTGTCATCACAATGCTCCATAATACTTGTCATCACAATGTTCCATGACCGTGTCATTAAAATGCTCCAGAATTCTTGTCATCACAATGTTCCATGACCATGTCATCACAATGCTCCATGGCCCTTGTCATCACAATGCTCCAGAATTGTTGTCATCACAATGTTCCATGACCATGTCATCACAATGCTCCATGGCCCTTGTCATCACAATGCTCCAGATTTCTTGTCATCACAATGTTCCATGACCGTGTCATCACAATGCCCCATAATACTTGTCATCAAAATGTTCCATGACCGTGTCATCACAATGCTCCAGAATTCTTGTCATCACAATGTTCCATGACCGTGTCATCACAGTGCTGCATGGCCCTTGTCATCACAATGCTCCAGCATTCTTGTCATCACAATGTTCCATGACAGTGTCATCACAATGCTCCATGGCCCTGGTCATCACAATGCTTCAGATTGCTTGTCATCAAAAAGTTCCATGACTGTGTCATCACAATGCACCATGGCCCTTGTCATCACAATGCTCGAGAATTCTTGTCATCACAATGTTCCATGACCGTGTCATCACAATGCTCCATGGCCCTTTTCATCCCAATGCTCCAGAATTCTTGTCATCACAATGTTCCATGACCGTGTCATCACAATGCTCCATGGCCCTTGTCATCACAATGCTCCAGAATTCTTGTCATCACAAAGTTCCATGACCGTGTCATCACAATGCACCATGGCCCTTGTCATCACAATGCTCCAGAATTCTTGTCATCACAATGTTCCATGACCGTGTCATCACAATGCTCCATGGCCCTTGTCATCACAATGCTCCATAATTCTTTTCATCACAATGTTCCATGACCGTGTCATCACAATGCTCCATGGCCCTTGTCATCACAATGCTCCAGAATTCTTGTCATCACAATGTTCCATGACCGTGTCATCACAATGCTCCATAATTCTTGTCATCACAATGTTCCATGACCGTGTCATCACAATGCTTCATAATTCTTGTCATCACAATGTTCCATGACCGTGTCACCACAATGCTCCACAATTCTTGTCATCACAATGTTCCATGACCGTGTCATCACAATGCTACATGACACTGGTCATCACAGTTCTCCATGACCTTTGCCATCACAATGCTCTATATAGTTTTTCATGACAATTCTAAATGACCACTTTAATCAATTTGCTTGCTGACCATTTTCATCACATTTCTCTATTGTCATTACAATTCCCCATGACCCCTTTCTTCACAATGCTCCATGATGCCTGTCATCACAATGCTCAATGGCTTTTGTTATCACAATGCTCCAGGACCAGTTTCATCACAATACTCCATCCCCCTTGTCATCACGGTGCACAATGAAACCTCTCATTACAATGCTCCGTGACACTTGTCATCACAATGCTCCATGGCCCTTGTCATCACAATGCTCCAGAATTCTTGTCATCACCATGTTCCATGACCATGTCATCACAATTCTCCATGGCCCTTCGCATCACAATGCTCCAGAATTCTTGTCATCACAATGTTCCATGACCGTGTCATCACAATGCTCCTTGGCCCTTTTCATCACAATGCTCCAGATTGCTTGTCATCACAAAGTTCCATGACCGTGTCATCACAATGCTCCAGAATTCTTGTCATCACCATGTTCCATGACCATGTCATCACAATTCTCCATGGTCTTTCTCATCACAATGCTCCAGAATTCTTGTCATCAAAATGTTCCACGACCGTGTCATCACAATGCACCATGGCCCTTGTCATCACAATGCTCCATAATTCTTGTCATCACAATGTTCCATGACCGTGTCATTAAAATGCTCCAGAATTCTTGTCATCACAATGTTCCATGACCATGTCATCACAATGCTCCATGGCCCTTGTCATCACAATTCTCCAGAATTCTTGTCATCACAATGTTCCATGACCGTGTCATCACAATGCTCCATGGCCTTTGTCATCACAATGCTCCAGAATTCTTGTCATCACAATGTTCCATTACCGTGTCATCACAATGCTCCATGGCCCTTGTCATCACAATGCTCCAGAATTCTTGTCATCACAATGTTCCATGACCGTGTCATCACAATGCTCCATAATTCTTGTCATCACAATGTTCCATGACCGTGTCATCACAATGCTCCATAATTCTTGTAATCACAATGTTCCATGACCGTGTCACCACAATGCTCCATGGCCCTTGTCATCACAATGCTCCAGAATTCTTGTCATCACAATATTCCATGACCGTGTCATCACAATGCTCCATGGCCCTTGTCATCACAATTCTCCAGAATTCTTGTCATCACAATGTTCCATGACCGTGTCATCACAATGCTCCATGGCCCTTGTCATCACAATGCTCCAGAATTCTTGTCATCACAATGTTCCATGACCGTGTCATCACAATGCTCCATAATTCTTGTCATCACAATGTTCCATGACCGTGTCACCACAATGCTCCACAATTCTTGTCATCACAATGTTCCATGACTGTGTCATCACAATGCTCCAGAATTCTTGTCATCACCATGTTCCATGACCATGTCATCACAATTCTCCATGGCCCTACTCATCACAATGCTCCAGAATTCTTGTCATCACAATGTTCCATGACCGTGTCATCACAATGCACCATGGCCCTTGTCATCACAATGCTCCATAATTCTTGTCATCACAATGTTCCATGACCGTGTCATTAAAATGCTCCAGAATTCTTGTCATCACAATGTTCCATGACCATGTCATCAGAATGCTCCATGGCCCTTGTCATCACAATTCTCCAGAATTCTTGTCATCACAATGTTCCATGACCGTGTCATCACAATGCTCCATGGCCCTTGTCATCACAATGCTCCAGAATTCTTGTCATCACAATGTTCCATGACCGTGTCATCACAATGCTCCATGGCCCTTGTCATCACAATGCTCCAGAATTCTTGTCATCACAATGTTCCATGACCGTGTCATCACAATGCTCCATGGCCCTTGTCATCACAATGCTCCAGAATTCTTGTCATCACCATGTTCCATGACCATGTCATCACAATTCTCCATGGCCCTTCGCATCACAATGCTCCAGAATTCTTGTCATCACAATGTTCCATGACCGTGTCATCACAATGCTCCATGGCCCTTTTCATCACAATGCTCCAGATTGCTTGTCATCACAAAGTTCCATGACCGTGTCATCACAATGCACCATGGCCTTTGTCATCACCATGCTCCAGAATTCTTGTCATCACAATGCTCCATGGCCCTTGTCATCACAATGCTCCAGAATTCTTGTCATCACAATGTTCCATGACCGTGTCATCACAATGCTCCATAATTCTTGTCATCACAATGTTCCATGACCGTGTCATCACAATGCTCCATAATTCTTGTCATCACAGTGTTCCATGACCGTGTCACCACAATGCTCCACAATTCTTGTCATCGCAATGTTCCATGACCGTGTCATCACAATGCTACATGACACTGGTCATCACAGTTCTCCATGACCTTTGCCATCACAATGCTCTATATAGTTTTTCATGACAATTCTAAATGACCACTTTAATCAATTTGCTTGCTGACCATTTTCATCATATTTCTCTATTGTCATTACAATTCCCCATGACCCCTTTCTTCACAATGCTCCATGATGCCTGTCATCACAATGCTCAATGGCTTTTGTTATCACAATGCTCCAGGACCAGTTTCATCACAATACTCCATCCCCCTTGTCATCACGGTGCACAATGAAACCTCTCATTACAATGCTCCGTGACACTTGTCATCACAATGCTCCATGGCCCTTGTCATCACAATGCTCCAGAATTCTTGTCATCACCATGTTCCATGACCGTGTCATCACAATGCTCCATGGCCCTTTTCATCACAATGCTCCAGATTGCTTGTCATCACAAAGTTCCATGACCGTGTTATCACAATGCACCATGGCCTTTGTCATCACCATGCTCCAGAATTCTTGTCATCACAATGTTCCATGACCGTGTCATCACAATGCTCCATAATTCTTGTCATCACAATGTTCCATGACCGTGTCATCACAATGCTCCATAATTCTTGTCATCACAATGTTCCATGACAGTGTCACCACAATGCTCCATGGCCCTTGTCATCACAATGCTCCAGAATTCTTGTCATCACAATGTTCCATGACCATGTCATCACAATGCTCCATGGCCCTTGTCATCACAATGCTCCAGAATTCTTGTCATCACAATGTTCCATGACCGTGTCATCACAATGCTCCATGGCCCTTTTCATCACAATGCTCCAGATTGCTTGTCATCACAATGTTCCATGACCGTGTCTTCACAATGCATCATGGCCCTTGTCATCACAATGCTCCATAATACTTGTCATCACAATGTTCCATGACCGTGTCATTAAAATGCTCCAGAATTCTTGTCATCACAATGTTCCATGACCATGTCATCACAATGCTCCATGGCCCTTGTCATCACAATGCTCCAGAATTCTTGTCATCACAATGTTCCATGACCATGTCATCACAATGCTCCATGGCCCTTGTCATCACAATGCTCCAGATTTCTTGTCATCACAATGTTCCATGACCGTGTCATCACAATGCCCCATAATTCTTGTCATCAAAATGTTCCATGACCGTTTCATCACAATGCTCCAGAATTCTTGTCATCACAATGTTCCATGACCGTGTCATCACAATGTGCATGGCCCTTGTCATCACAATGCTCCAGCATTCTTGTCATCACAATGTTCCATGACAGTGTCATCACAATGCTCCATGGCCCTGGTCATCACAATGCTTCAGATTGCTTGTCATCACAAAGTTCCATGACTGTGTCATCACAATGCACCATGGCCCTTGTCATCACAATGCTCGAGAATTCTTGTCATCACAATGTTCCATGACCGTGTCATCACAATGCTCCATGGCCCTTTTCATCCCAATGCTCCAGAATTCTTGTCATCACAATGTTCCATGACCGTGTCATCACAATGCTCCATGGCCCTTGTCATCACAATGCTCCAGAATTCTTGTCATCACAAAGTTCCATGACCGTATCATCACAATGCACCATGGCCCTTGTCATCACAATGCTCCAGAATTCTTGTCATCACAATGTTCCATGACCGTGTCATCACAATGCTCCATGGCCCTTGTCATCACAATGCTCCATAATTCTTGTCATCACAATGTTCCATGACCGTGTCATCACAATGCTCCATGGCCCTTGTCATCACAATGCTCCAGAATTCTTGTCATCACAATGTTCCATGACCGTGTCATCACAATGCTCCATAATTCTTGTCATCACAATGTTCCATGACCGTGTCATCACAATGCTTCATAATTCTTGTCATCACAATGTTCCATGACCGTGTCACCACAATGCTCCACAATTCTTGTCATCACAATGTTCCATGACCGTGTCATCACAATGCTACATGACACTGGTCATCACAATTCTCCATGACCTTTGCCATCACAATGCTCTATATAGTTTTTCATGACAATTCTAAATGACCACTTTAATCAATTTGCTTGCTGACCATTTTCATCACATTTCTCTATTGTCATTACAATTCCCCATGACCCCTTTCTTCACAATGCTCCATGATGCCTGTCATCACAATGCTCAATGGCTTTTGTTATCACAATGCTCCAGGACCAGTTTCATCACAATACTCCATCCCCCTTGTCATCACGGTGCACAATGAAACCTCTCATTACAATGCTCCGTGACACTTGTCATCACAATGCTCCATGGCCCTTGTCATCACAATGCTCCAGAATTCTTGTCATCACCATGTTCCATGACCATGTCATCACAATTCTCCATGGCCCTTCGCATCACAATGCTCCAGAATTCTTGTCATCACAATGGTCCATGACCGTGTCATCACAATGCTCCATGGCCCTTTTCATCACAATGCTCCAGATTGCTTGTCATCACAAAGTTCCATGACCGTGTCATCACAATGCTCCAGAATTCTTGTCATCACCATGTTCCATGACCATGTCATCACAATTCTCCATGGCCATTCTCATCACAATGCTCCAGAATTCTTGTCATCAAAATGTTCCACGACCGTGTCATCACAATGCACCATGGCCCTTGTCATCACAATGCTCCATAATTCTTGTCATCACAATGTTCCATGACCGTGTCATTAAAATGCTCCAGAATTCTTGTCATCACAATGTTCCATGACCATATCATCACAATGCTCCATGGCCCTTGTCATCACAATTCTCCAGAATTCTTGTCATCACAATGTTCCATGACCGTGTCATCACAATGCTCCATGGCCTTTGTCATCACAATGCTCCAGAATTCTTGTCATCACAATGTTCCATTACCGTGTCATCACAATGCTCCATGGCCCTTGTCATCACAATGCTCCAGAATTCTTGTCATCACAATGTTCCATGACTGTGTCATCACAATGCTCCATAATTCTTGTCATCACAATGTTCCATGACCGTGTCATCACAATGCTCCATAATTCTTGTAATCACAATGTTCCATGACCGTGTCACCACAATGCTCCATGGCCCTTGTCATCACAATGCTCCAGAATTCTTGTCATCACAATATTCCATGACCGTGTCATCACAATGCTCCATGGCCCTTGTCATCACAATGCTCCAGAATTCTTGTCATCACAATGTTCCATGACCGTGTCATCACAATGCTCCATGGCCCTTGTCATCACAATGCTCCAGAATTCTTGTCATCACAATGTTCCATGACCGTGTCATCACAATGCTCCATAATTCTTGTCATCACAATGTTCCATGACCGTGTCACCACAATGCTCCACAATTCTTGTCATCACAATGTTCCATGACCGTGTCATCACAATGCTCCAGAATTCTTGTCATCACCATGTTCCATGACCATGTCATCACAATTCTCCATGGCCCTTCGCATCACAATGCTCCAGAATTCTTGTCATCACAATGTTCCATGACCGTGTCATCACAATGCTCCATGGCCCTTTTCATCACAATGCTCCAGAATTCTTGTCATCACAATGGTCCATGACCATGTCATCAGAATGCTCCATGGCCCTTGTCATCACAATTCTCCAGAATTCTTGTCATCACAATGTTCCATGACCGTGTCATCACAATGCTCCATGGCCCTTGTCATCACAATGCTCCAGAATTCTTGTCATCACAATGTTCCATGACCGTGTCATCACAATGCTCCATGGCCCTTGTCATCACAATGCTCCAGAATTCTTGTCATCACAATGTTCCATGACCGTGTCATCACAATGCTCCATGGTCCTTGTCATCACAATGCTCCAGAATTCTTGTCATCACCATGTTCCATGACCATGTCATCACAATTCTCCATGGCCCTTCGCATCACAATGCTCCAGAATTCTTGTCATCACAATGTTCCATGACCGTGTCATCACAATGCTCCATGGCCCTTTTCATCACAATGCTCCAGATTGCTTGTCATCACAAAGTTCCATGACCGTGTCATCACAATGCACCATGGCCTTTGTCATCACCATGCTCCAGAATTCTTGTCATCACAATGCTCCATGGCCCTTGTCATCACAATGCTCCAGAATTCTTGTCATCACAATGTTCCATGACCGTGTCATCACAATGCTCCATAATTCTTGTCATCACAAAGTTCCATGACCGTGTCATCACAATGCTCCATAATTCTTGTCATCACAATGTTCCATGACCGTGTCATCACAATGCTACATGACCCTGGTCATCACAGTTCTCCATGACCTTTGTCATCACAATGCTCCAGAATTCTTGTCATCACAATGTTCCATGACCGTGTCATCACAATGCTCCATGGCCCTTGTCATCACAATGCTCCATAATTCTTGTCATCACAATGTTCCATGACCGTGTCATCACAATGCTCCAGATTTCGTATCATCACAATGCTCCATGACACTTGTCATCACAATGCTCCATGGCCTTTGTCATCACAATGCTCCTGAATTCTTGTCATCACAATGTACCATGACCGTGTCATCACAATGCTCCATGGTCCTTGTCAACACAATGCTCGAGAATTCTTGTCATTACAATGTTCCATGACCGTGTCATCACAATGCTCCATAATTCTTGTCATCACAATGTTCCATGACCGTGTCATCACAATGCTCCATAATTCTTGTCATCACAATGTTCCATGACCGTGTCATCACAATGCTACATGACCCTGGTCATCACAGTTCTCCATGACCTTTGTCATCACAATGCTCTATATAGTTTTTCATGACAATTCTAAATGACCACTTTAATCACTTTGCTTGCTGACCATTTTCATCACATTTCTCTATTGTCATTACAATTCCCCATGACCCCTTTCTTCACAATGCTCCATGAGGCCTGTCATCACAATGCTCAATGGCTTTTGTTATCACAATGCTCCAGGACCAGTTTCATCACAATACTCCATCCCCCTTCTCATCACGGTGCACAATGAAAAGTTTCATTACAATGCTCCATTACACATGTCATCACAATGCTCTAGAATTCTTGTCATCACAATGTTCCATAACCATGTCATCACAATTCTCCATGGCCCTTGTCCTCATATTGCTCCAGAATTCTTATCATCACAATGCTCCATGACACTTGTCATCACAATGCTCCATGGCCTTTGTCATCACAATGCTCCAGAATTCTTGTCATCACATTGTTCCATGACCGTGTCATCACAATGCTCCATAATTCTTGTCATCACAATGTTCCATGACCGTGTCATCACAATGCTACATGACCCTGGTCATCACATTTCTCCATGACCTTTGTCATCACAATGCTCTATATATTTTTTCATGACAATTCTAAATGACCACTTTAATCACTTTGCTTGCTGACCATTTTCATCACATTTCTCTATTGTCATTACAATTTCCCATGACCCCCTTCTTCACAATGCTCCATGATGCCTATCATCACAATGCTCAATGGCTTTTGTTATCACAATGCTCCAGGACCAGTTTCATCACAATACTCCATCCCCCTTCTCATCACGGTGCACAATGAAAAGTTTCATTACAATGCTCCATGACAAATGTCATCACAATGCTCTACAATTCTTGTCATCACAATGTTCCATGACCATGTCATCACAATTCTCCATGGCCCTTTTCATCATATTGCTCCAGATTTCTTATCATCACAATGCTCCATGACACTTGTCATCACAATGCTCCATGGCCTTTGTCATCACAATGCTCCTGAATTCTTGTCATCACAATGTACCATGACCGTGTCATCACAATGCTCCATGGTCCTTGTCAACACAATGCTCGAGAATTCTTGTCATTACAATGTTCCATGACCGTGTCATCACAATGCTCCATGGTCCTTGTCATCACAATGCTCCAGAATTCTTCTCATCACAATGTTCGATGACCATGTCATCACAATGCTCCATGGCCCTTGTCATCACAATGCTCCAGAATTCTTGTCATCACAATGTTCCATGACCGTGTCATCACAATGCTCCATGGCCCTTGTCATCACAATGCTCCATAATTCTTGTCATCACAATGTTCCATGACCGTGTCATCACAAAGCACCATGGCCCTTGTCATCACAATGCTCCATAATACTTGTCATCACAATGTTCCATGACCGTGTCATCAAAATGCTCCAGAATTCTTGTCATCACAATATTCCATGACCAGGTCATCACAATGCTCCATGGCCCTTGTCATCACAATTCTCCAGAATTCTTGTCATCACAAAGTTCCATGACCGTGTCATCACAATGCTCCAGAATTCTTGTCATCACAATGTTCCATGACCATGTCATCACAAAGCTCCATGGCCCTTGTCATCACAATGCTCCAGAATTCTTGTCATCACAATGTTCCATGACCGTGTCATCACAATGCTCCATGGCCCTTGTCATCACAATGCTCCAGAATATTTGTCATCACAATGTTCCATGACCGTGTCATCACAATGCTCCATAATTCTTGTCATCACAATGTTCCATGACCGTTTCATCACAATGCTCCATAATTCTTGTCATCACAATGTTCCATGACCGTGTCATCACAATGCTCCACAATTCTTGTCATCACAATGTTCCATGACCGTGTCATCACAATGCTCCACAATTCTTGTCATCACAATTCTCCATGACCTTTGCCATCACAATGCTCTATATAGTTTTTCATGACAATTCTAAATGAGCACTTTAATCAATTTGCTTGCTGACCATTTTCATCACATTTCTCTATTGTCATTACAATTCCCCATGACCCCTTTCTTCACAATGCGCCATGATGCCTGTCATCACAATGCTCAATGGCTTTTGTTATCACACTGCTCCAGGACCAGTTTCATCACAATACTCCATCCCCCTTGTCATCACGGTGCACAATGAAACCTCTCATTACAATGCTCCGTGACACTTGTCATCACAATGCTCCATGGCCCTTGTCATCACAATGCTCCAGAATTCTTGTCATCACCATGTTCCATGACCATGTCATCACAATTCTCCATGGCCCTTCGCATCACAATGCTCCAGAATTCTTGTCATCACAATGTTCCATGACCGTGTCATCACAATGCTCCATGGCCCTTTTCATCACAATGCTCCAGATTGCTTGTCATCACAAAGTTCCATGACCGTGTCATCACAATGCTCCAGAATTCTTGTCATCACCATGTTCCATGACCATGTCATCACAATTCTCCATGGCCATTCTCATCACAATGCTCCAGAATTCTTGTCATCACAATATTCCATGACCGTGTCATCACAATGCTCCATGGCCCTTGTCATCACAATGCTCCAGAATTCTTGTCATCACAATGTTCCATGACCGTGTCATCACAAT
This sequence comes from Balaenoptera acutorostrata, assembly GCF_949987535.1. Classification (NCBI taxonomy): domain Eukaryota; kingdom Metazoa; phylum Chordata; class Mammalia; order Artiodactyla; family Balaenopteridae; genus Balaenoptera; species Balaenoptera acutorostrata. The sequence continues at coordinate 381,695 of NW_026646264.1, forward strand.
GCTCCATGGCCCTTGTCATCACAATGCTCCAGAATTCTTGTCATCACAATGTTCCATGACCGTGTCATCACAATGCTCCATGGCCCTTGTCATCACAATGCTCCAGAATTCTTGTCATCACAATGTTCCATGACCGTGTCATCACAATGCTCCATGGCCCTTGTCATCACAATGCTCCAGAATTCTTGTCATCACAATGTTCCATGACCGTGTCATCACAATGCTCCATGGCCCTTGTCATCACAATGCTCCAGAATTCTTGTCATCACCATGTTCCATGACCATGTCATCACAATTCTCCATGGCCCTTCGCATCACAATGCTCCAGAATTCTTGTCATCACAATGTTCCATGACCGTGTCATCACAATGCTCCATGGCCCTTTTCATCACAATGCTCCAGATTGCTTGTCATCACAAAGTTCCATGACCGTGTCATCACAATGCACCATGGCCTTTGTCATCACCATGCTCCAGAATTCTTGTCATCACAATGCTCCATGGCCCTTGTCATCACAATGCTCCAGAATTCTTGTCATCACAATGTTCCATGACCGTGTCATCACAATGCTCCATAATTCTTGTCATCACAATGTTCCATGACCGTGTCATCACAATGCTCCATAATTCTTGTCATCACAGTGTTCCATGACCGTGTCACCACAATGCTCCACAATTCTTGTCATCACAATGTTCCATGACCGTGTCATCACAATGCTACATGACACTGGTCATCACAGTTCTCCATGACCTTTGCCATCACAATGCTCTATATAGTTTTTCATGACAATTCTAAATGACCACTTTAATCAATTTCCTTGCTGACCATTTTCATCACATTTCTCTATTGTCATTACAATTCCCCATGACCCCTTTCTTCACACTGCTCCATGATGCCTGTCATCACAATGCTCAATGGCTTTTGTTATCACAATGCTCCAGGACCAGTTTCATCACAATACTCCATCCCTCTTCTCATCACGGTGCACAATGAAACCTCTCATTACAATGCTCCGTGACACTTGTCATCACAATGCTCCATGGCCCTTGTCATCACAATGCTCCAGAATTGTTGTCATCACCATGTTCCATGACCGTGTCATCACAATGCTCAATGGCCCTTTTCATCACAATGCTCCAGATTGCTTGTCATCACAAAGTTCCATGACCGTGTCATCACAATGCTCCAGAATTCTTGTCATCACCATGTTCCATGACCATGTCATCACAATTCTCCATGGCCCTTCTCATCACAATGCTCCAGAATTCTTGTCATCACAATGTTCCATGACCGTGTCATCACAATGCTACATGACACTGGTCATCACAGTTCTCCATGACCTTTGCCATCACAATGCTCTATATAGTTTTTCATGACAATTCTAAATGACCACTTTAATCAATTTGCTTGCTGACCATTTTCATCACATTTCTCTATTGTCATTACAATTCCCCATGACCCCTTTCTTCACAATGCGCCATGATGCCTGTCATCACAATGCTCAATGGCTTTTGTTATCACAATGCTCCAGGACCAGTTTCATCACAATACTCCATCCCGCTTGTCATCACGGTGCACAATGAAACGTCTCATTACAATGCTCCGTGACACTTGTCATCACAATTCTCCAAGACCCTTGTCATCATATTGCTCCAGAATTCTTATCATCACAATGCTCCATGACACTTGTCATCACAATGCTCCATGGCCTTTGTCATCAGAATGCTCCAGAATTCTTGTCATCACAATGTTCCATGACCGTGTCATCACAATGCTCCATGGCCCTTGTCATCACAATGCTCCATAATTCTTTCATCACAATGTTCCATTACCGTGTCATCACAATGCACCATGGCCCTTGTCATCACAATGCTCCATAATTCTTGTCAGCACAATGTTCCATGACCGTGTCATCAAAATGCTCCAGAATTCTTGTCATCACAATGTTCCATGACCAGGTCATCACAATGCTCCATGGCCCTTGTCATCACAATTCTCCAGAATTCTTGTCATCACAATGTTCCATGACCGTGTCATCACAATGCACCATGGCCCTTGTCATCACAATGCTCCATAATTCTTGTCAGCACAATGTTCCATGACCGTGTCATCAAAATGCTCCAGAATTCTTGTCATCACAAAGTTCCATGACCAGGTCATCACAATGCTCCATGGCCCTTGTCATCACAATTCTCCAGAATTCTTGTCATCACAATGTTCCATGACCGTGTCATCACAATGCTCCATGGCACTTGTCATCACAATGTTCCAGAATTCTTTTCATCACAATGTTCCATGACCGTGTCATCACAATGCGCCATGGCCCTTGTCATCACAATGCTCCATAATTCTTGTCATCACAATGTTCCATGACCGTGTCATCACAAAGCTCTATATAGTTTTTCATGACAATTCTAAATGACCACTTTAATCACTTTGCTTGCTGACCATTTTCATCACATTTCTCTATTGTCATTACAATTTCCCATGACCCCCTTCTTCACAATGCTCCATGATGCCTGTCATCACAATGCTCAATGGCTTTTCTTATCACAATGCTCCAGGACAGTTTCATCACAATAGTCCATCCCCCTTGTCATCACGGTGCACAATGAAAAGTTCCATTACAATGCTCCGTGACACTTGTCATCACAATGCTCCATGGCCCTTGTCATCACAATGCTCCAGAATTCTTGTCATCACAATGTTCCATGACCGTGTCATCACAATGCTCCATGGCCCTTTTCATCACAATGCTCCAGATTGCTTGTCATCACAAAGTTCCATGACCGTGTCATCACAATGCTCCAGAATTCTTGTCATCACCATGTTCCATGACCATGTCATCACAATTCTCCATGGCCCTTCTCATCACAATGCTCCAGAATTCTTGTCATCAAAATGTTCCACGACCGTGTCATCACAATGCACCATGGCCCTTGTCATCACAATGCTCCATAATTCTTGTCATCACAATGTTCCATGACCGTGTCATTAAAATGCTCCAGAATTCTTGTCATCACAATGTTCCATGACCATGTCATCACAATGCTCCATGGCCCTTGTCATCACAATTCTCCAGAATTCTTGTCATCACAATGTTCCATGACCGTGTCATCACAATGCTCCATGGCCTTTGTCATCACAATGCTCCAGAATTCTTGTCATCACAATGTTCCATTACCGTGTCATCACAATGCTCCATGGCCCTTGTCATCACAATGCTCCAGAATTCTTGTCATCACAATGTTCCATGACCGTGTCATCACAATGCTCCATAATTCTTGTCATCACAATGTTCCATGACCGTGTCATCACAATGCTCCATAATTCTTGTAATCACAATGTTCCATGACCGTGTCACCACAATGCTCCATGGCCCTTGTCATCACAATGCTCCAGAATTCCTGTCATCACAATATTCCATGACCGTGTCATCACAATGCTCCATGGCCCTTGTCATCACAATTCTCCAGAATTCTTGTCATCACAATGTTCCATGACCGTGTCATCACAATGCTCCATGGCCCTTGTCATCACAATGCTCCAGAATTCTTGTCATCACAATGTTCCATGACCGTGTCATCACAATGCTCCATAATTCTTGTCATCACAATGTTCCATGACCGTGTCACCACAATGCTCCACAATTCTTGTCATCACAATGTTCCATGACTGTGTCATCACAATGCTCCAGAATTCTTGTCATCACCATGTTCCATGACCATGTCATCACAATTCTCCAATGCCCTACTCATCACAATGCTCCAGAATTCTTGTCATCACAATGTTCCATGACCGTGTCATCACAATGCACCATGGCCCTTGTCATCACAATGCTCCATAATTCTTGTCATCACAATGTTCCATGACCGTGTCATTAAAATGCTCCAGAATTCTTGTCATCACAATGTTCCATGACCATGTCATCAGAATGCTCCATGGCTCTTGTCATCACAATTCTCCAGAATTCTTGTCATCACAATGTTCCATGACCGTGTCATCACAATGCTCCATGGCCCTTGTCATCACAATGCTCCAGAATTCTTGTCATCACAATGTTCCATGACCGTGTCATCACAATGCTCCATGGCCCTTGTCATCACAATGCTCCAGAATTCTTGTCATAACAATGTTCCATGACCGTGTCATCACAATGCTCCATAATTCTTGTCATCACAATGTTCCATGACCGTGTCATCACAATGCTCCATGGCCCTTGTCATCACAATGCTCCAGAATTCTTGTCATCACCATGTTCCATGACCATGTCATCACAATTCTCCATGGCCCTTCGCATCACAATGCTCCAGAATTCTTGTCATCACAATGTTCCATGACCGTGTCATCACAATGCTCCATGGCCCTTGTCATCACAATGCTCCAGAATTCTTGTCATCACAATGTTCCATGACCGTGTCATCACAATGCTCCATGGCCCTTGTCATCACAATGCTCCAGAATTCTTGTCATCACCATGTTCCATGACCATGTCATCACAATTCTCCATGGCCCTTCGCATCACAATGCTCCAGAATTCTTGTCATCACAATGTTCCATGACCGTGTCATCACAATGCTCCATGGCCCTTGTCATCACAAAGTTCCATGACCGTGTTATCACAATGCACCATGGCCTTTGTCATCACCATGCTCCAGAATTCTTGTCATCACAATGTTCCATGACCGTGTCATCACAATGCTCCATAATTCTTGTCATCACAATGTTCCATGACCGTGTCATCACAATGCTCCATAATTCTTGTCATCACAATGTTCCATGACCATGTCACCACAATGCTCCATGGCCCTTGTCATGACAATGCTCCAGAATTCTTGTCATCACAATGTTCCATGAGCGTGTCATCACAATGCTCCATAATTCTTGTCATCACAATGTTCCATGACAGTGTCACCACAATGCTCCATGGCCCTTGTCATCACAATGCTCCAGAATTCTTGTCATCACAATGTTCCATGACCGTGTCATCACAATGCTCCATGGCCCTTGTCATCACAATGCTCCAGAATTCTTGTCATCACAATGTTCCATGACCGTGTCATCACAATGCTCCATGGCCCTTTTCATCACAATGCTCCAGATTGCTTGTCATCACAATGTTCCATGACCGTGTCTTCACAATGCACCATGGCCCTTGTCATCACAATGCTCCATAATACTTGTCATCACAATGTTCCATGACCGTGTCATTAAAATGCTCCAGAATTCTTGTCATCACAATGTTCCATGACCATGTCATCACAATGCTCCATGGCCCTTGTCATCACAATGCTCCAGAATTCTTGTCATCACAATGTTCCATGACCATGTCATCACAATGCTCCATGGCCCTTGTCATCACAATGCTCCAGATTTCTTGTCATCACAATGTTCCATGACCGTGTCATCACAATGCCCCATAATTCTTGTCATCAAAATGTTCCATGACCGTGTCATCACAATGCTCCAGAATGCTTGTCATCACAATGTTCCATGACCGTGTCATCACAATGCTGCATGGCCCTTGTCATCACAATGCTCCAGCATTCTTGTCATCACAATGTTCCATGACAGTGTCATCACAATGCTCCATGGCCCTGGTCATCACAATGCTTCAGATTGCTTGTCATCACAAAGTTCCATGACTGTGTCATCACAATGCACCATGGCCCTTGTCATCACAATGCTCGAGAATTCTTGTCATCACAATGTTCCATGACCGTGTCATCACAATGCTCCATGGCCCTTTTCATCCCAATGCTCCAGAATTCTTGTCATCACAATGTTCCATGACCGTTTCATCACAATGCTCCATGGCCCTTGTCATCACAATGCTCCAGAATTCTTGTCATCACAAAGTTCCATGACCGTGTCATCACAATGCACCATGGCCCTTGTCATCACAATGCTCCAGAATACTTGTCATCACAATGTTCCATGACCGTGTCATCACAATGCTCCATGGCCCTTGTCATCACAATGCTCCATAATTCTTGTCATCACAATGTTCCATGACCGTGTCATCACAATGCTCCATGGCCCTTGTCATCACAATGCTCCAGAATTCTTGTCATCACAATGTTCCATGACCGTGTCATCACAATGCTCCATAATTCTTGTCATCACAATGTTCCATGACCGTGTCATCACAATGCTTCATAATTCTTGTCATCACAATGTTCCATGACGGTGTCACCACAATGCTCCACAATTCTTGTCATCACAATGTTCCATGACCGTGTCATCACAATGCTACATGACACTGGTCATCACAGTTCTCCATGACCTTTGCCATCACAATGCTCTATATAGTTTTTCATGACAATTCTAAATGACCGCTTTAATCAATTTGCTTGCTGACCATTTTCATCACATTTCTCTATTGTCATTACAATTCCCCATGACCCCTTTCTTCACAATGCTCCATGATGCCTGTCATCACAATGCTCAATGGCTTTTGTTATCACAATGCTCCAGGACCAGTTTCATCACAATACTCCATCCCCCTTGTCATCACGGTGCACAATGAAACCTCTCATTACAATGCTCCGTGACACTTGTCATCACAATGCTCCATGGCCCTTGTCATCACAATGCTCCAGAATTCTTGTCATCACCATGTTCCATGACCATGTCATCACAATTCTCCATGGCCCTTCGCATCACAATGCTCCAGAATTCTTGTCATCACAATGTTCCATGACCGTGTCATCACAATGCTCCATGGCCCTTTTCATCACAATGCTCCAGATTGCTTGTCATCACAAAGTTCCATGACCGTGTCATCACAATGCTCCAGAATTCTTGTCATCACCATGTTCCATGACCATGTCATCACAATTCTCCATGGCCCTTCTCATCACAATGCTCCAGAATTCTTGTCATCAAAATGTTCCACGACCGTGTCATCACAATGCACCATGGCCCTTGTCATCACAATGCTCCATAATTCTTGTCATCACAATGTTCCATGACCGTGTCATTAAAATGCTCCAGAATTCTTGTCATCACAATGTTCCATGACCATGTCATCACAATGCTCCATGGCCCTTGTCATCACAATTCTCCAGAATTCTTGTCATCACAATGTTCCATGACCGTGTCATCACAATGCTCCATGGCCTTTGTCATCACAATGCTCCAGAATTCTTGTCATCACAATGTTCCATTACCGTGTCATCACAATGCTCCATGGCCCTTGTCATCACAATGCTCCAGAATTCTTGTCATCACAATGTTCCATGACCGTGTCATCACAATGCTCCATAATTCTTGTCATCACAATGTTCCATGACCGTGTCATCACAATGCTCCATAATTCTTGTAATCACAATGTTCCATGACCGTGTCACCACAATGCTCCATGGCCCTTGTCATCACAATGCTCCAGAATTCTTGTTATCACAATATTCCATGACCGTGTCATCACAATGCTCCATGGCCCTTGTCATCACAATTCTCCAGAATTCTTGTCATCACAATGTTCCATGACCGTGTCATCACAATGCTCCATGGCCCTTGTCATCACAATGCTCCAGAATTCTTGTCATCACAATGTTCCATGACCGTGTCATCACAAAGCTCCATAATTCTTGTCATCACAATGTTCCATGACCGTGTCACCACAATGCTCCACAATTCTTGTCATCACAATGTTCCATGACCGTGTCATCACAATGCTCCAGAATTCTTGTCATCACCATGTTCCATGACCATGTCATCACAATTCTCCATGGCCCTACTCATCACAATGCTCCAGAATTCTTGTCATCACAATGTTCCATGACCGTGTCATTAAAATGCTCCAGAATTCTTGTCATCACAATGGTCCATGACCATGTCATCAGAATGCTCCATGGCCCTTGTCATCACAATTCTCCAGAATTCTTGTCATCACAATGTTCCATGACCGTGTCATCACAATGCTCCATGGCCCTTGTCATCACAATGCTCCAGAATTCTTGTCATCACAATGTTCCATGACCGTGTCATCACAATGCTCCATGGCCCTTGTCATCACAATGCTCCAGAATTCTTGTCATCACAATGTTCCATGACCGTGTCATCACAATGCTCCATGGCCCTTGTCATCACAATGCTCCAGAATTCTTGTCATCACCATGTTCCATGACCATGTCATCACAATTCTCCATGGCCCTTCGCATCACAATGCTCCAGAATTCTTGTCATCACAATGTTCCATGACCGTGTCATCACAATGCTCCA